>NC_080782.1:109836632-110141453 GCF_028018385.1 Neofelis nebulosa
ACTCATCCAGACTCCTGGGGCTCAAGCATTTCGCCCCCTCTTGCCACACTGCCTGACTTCCACCTTCATGCATGCCTTCCAACATGAAGCTGCTATTACAAGAAGGAACCCACTGCAGTGAAGAAAATTAGCTTCCGTCTTAAACTTTTGGAAAACTTGAGAGCTTATTTTTAAGGTGACATTCTGATACGGAGTGCATGGTCAGGACCAAATAGGGCATGGGAACCAGAGCGATGGGGCAGAGCAGGTCACTGCAACACTTTTGGTCACTGTGCCACATTGCACAGCCTCAAGGAAGAACTGAGGAATTATCTAGAATCATTTGGGACTCCCGAATGGCACAACAGTCTCTTTCCTGAGTCATGGAAAGGCCCCAGTTACCAACGATGCCTCTCTAAGTTCATGTGGTTCATCATAAATAGTCTCGTTTCTTTTCCGGGCAACTTGAGTGACGGCAACAAGATCAGAACAAATTTGTCTGATATCCACTCTGAAACCCCAGCCGAGCCCTCAGTCATAGCTTCGATTTCGTTTCGATGACCACCGGGGATTAAAGTATCTAGGGCACTGATAGCTATAGCAGGAAGGCACCATCACACAAAGTGGTCAACATGAAACGGTTTATCTGAGAAAATTACAGTCCACTGGCATGAGATGGTCCCTCTTTGCTAAGTCAAACTACTGATAAACATTCAATTATTCATGAAATGCATATAAATAAAGACTGACTTAAATATCACTATTTCACCACATAACGATCAAATTTACTAATACTTTATCACAGCATAATTATACGTGTCAAAATAATTTTCAAAAAAATATTTTATAACTATTTAACAAATGTAACCTTTTTTAAAAATTTTTTTAATCTTTATTTATTTTTGAGAGACAGAGAGACAGAGTGCAAGCGGGGGAGGAACAGAGAGAGGGGGACACAGAATCTGAAGCAGGCTCCAGGCTCCAAGCTGTCAGCACAGAGCCCGATGCAGGGCCCAAAGCCACAAACCGTGAGATCATGACCTGAGCTGAAGTCGGATGCCTAACCGACTGAGCCACCCAGGCGCCCCAAATGTAACTTTTTAAAATTTTTTTTTTAAAGTACATTGGGCTTCCCTAGCTTTTATGGTTTAAACTGTTGTTCAGAATTTCTCTTACTGATTTGCAAAGTCTCTTAATATAAGAATATGAACCCTCTAGGATATATGCTAAAACTACTTCTCTCCTTTAATTTGCCCTATCATGCTTCTGGTTTACAGAGTTTAAATTTTGGTTACTGAAATTGGTATGCTTTTCCCATTGTGTTGTTAGGTTGAGAAAGTTCTTCCCTTTCCAGAGGTGACATTTCCTTCTAAGAGTTTGAGAAATGTGTAGAATTTATTTTTAATAAATGATGGGAAGTAAAGGTCTAGCTTCACTGACTCTGAAGACTTTCCCATTTGTACCAAAATTAGCATGACCTTTGAATCTGGCGGCTCACACCCTGTCAGCTGACTCACTCTCTCCCCTTCTCTGGTTGGTCAGAAGTCTGCTTCCACTTAGGCTTTCCCATAATCAAATACAGAATCATTTATCTCAATCAGGCAAATTAGAGGCTCATTTTCACTTAGTGATCTCGGCACTGAGACATTGCTTCACAGCTTCATCACCCTCACATGTTTTTTTTTTCTTTTAAGTTTTATTTATTTATTTTGAGAAAGAGTGGAAGCAGAGGAAGGACACAGAGAGAGGGAGAGGGAGAGGGAGAGAATTCCAAACAGACTCTGTGCAGTAAGCGTGGAGCCTGACTCAGGGTTCAAACTCAGGAACCATGAGATCATGACCTGAGCCAAAATTGAGAGCTGGACGTTTAACCTACTGAGCCACCCAGGCACCTCTACAAGTGTTTTTAATTACTGACATTCAATACCTTCCTTGAATCCTCACAAGTGAAAAGGTGTTTTGTCACATAATACATAACCAGTTACACAGCAGTAACATGTTAACTGGTGGCTAACCTTGACTACCCCTCATTCTCTTATTCAGCTCTATTTTCCAGAGTCACGCTTACTAATTCACTTGAATAACCAGGTACCAGATACTGGCTACAAATTAAATTTAAAAAGAAGTGCAGGGGCGCCTGGGTGGCGCAGTCGGTTAAGCGTCCGACTTCAGCCAGGTCACAATCTCGCGGTCTGCGAGTTCGAGCCCCGCGTCAGGCTCTGGGCTGATGGCTCGGAGCCTGGAGCCTGTTTCCGATTCTGTGTCTCCCTCTCTCTCTGCCCCTCCCCCGTTCATGCTCTGTCTCTCTCTGTCCCAAAAATAAATAAAAAACGTTGAAAAAAAAATTAAAAAAAAAAAAAAGAAGTGCAAAGAGACATTTTTTCTACTCACAAAAAGGTTTCAATCAGATCTACAAACACATAAAGTGCATCGTTTGCCTATGACAGTACAACAAATCACTCTAAAACTTAAAGGCTTAAAACAACACTAAACATTTATCGCACCTCACAGCTTCTATAGGTTAGGAATTCACAAGTAGCCTGACTGGGTGCTTATGGCTCAGGCTTCCTCAACACTGCAGCCAGGTGTTGGCCGAAGCTGGAGTCATCTCAAAGCTTTCCGGGAAACTGAGGATCTACTTCCAAAGAGGCTAACTGATGTGGCTAACAAGTTGGGGCTGGCTTTGGTGGGAGGCCTCAGTTCCTCTACACGTGGGCTCTCTACAGACCGACTTGACACCCTCTCAAAATGGTGACTGACTTCCCCCACAGTGAGCAACCCAAGAAAACAAGATAAACAATGAAATTCACTTCATGACCTAATCTCAGAAATCACATGGCCGCTTCTGTTATATTGTAGAAGTCATCCAGACCAGCCCTGATTCTAGATGGGAAGATTTAAAGGTGTGAACACCAGCAGACAACAATCACCAGGACCCATGCTCAACAGGAGAGGGCCAGTTATAACAGAAACTTTCCTTTCACTGCTTTAAGCCTCCAGTCCCTCCTCTCCACAGCAGAGATCACCAAGGCACCTACCTCACACAGTTTTGTCGAGACTGAGGAATACAGTGCATCTGAAATATGATAACATCCAGCACACGGTGGATGGTAAGTAATAATTAGCATGTATTTGTTCATTGATTTGTTATTAATGGTTTTATTTATCATTCATGTGTCCTGAAAAGGATCATTCAATGAAAACATCAATATTCTAAATTTTTTAACGTTTATTTATTATTGAGAGATAGAGAGACACAGAGCGTGAGCAGGGGAGGGGTAGAGAGACGGGGAGACACAGAATCTGAAGCAGGCTCCAGGCTCCGAGCCATCAGCACAGAGCCCAACGCAGGGCTCGGACTCACAAACTGCGAGATCATGACCTGACCTGAAGTCGGTCGCTTAACCAACTGAGCCACCCAGGCGCCCTGAAAACATCGATATTCTAAAGTCAACTGTAAATACCAATAGTTCTACGACTGATACCCACAAGGGTGCACGCTCTTGGTGAAGCCATTTATTGCTACAATCACCTTAGTGAAATCTGTTAAAAAGGTCAAGTGATCCTAAGTAAACAAGAGGCATTATTGGCTGGCTGAAGAAATATCTAATAAATCCCAAGGCCAGTAAGTAAAACCAAACTTCCAGAAAACCAGTATGAGGAACTAGGAAGTCAGAAACAAGTTACTCTTCTATCGTTCAGGAACCACATGGTCTTTCAAGTCTGCCTCTTTATTTGCCCTCCCTACCTCCCTCTGTCCCCACTATACTTTGGTCAGCTTCTTCTCTCAGGTATCTACAGAGATTAGAATATCTGAGTCCAACTACAAATTCCCAGGAAGAAGAATCTTATTGGACTATTTTGTTCACTCCTGACTCCATTTTCTCTCATGGGAGAGTAGGGAGTACAACTGCATGATCTATTGCCCACTCATCAGGATGTGAGGGCACAGACTGTCTTTCAAGAAGGATATGTAGGAACTAAGATGAAGTGATTGGTGGAAGCAATGACTGGCCTTTCTGGTACAAACACTTGGCAAAGAAAAGCATTACTTTTGGTTGAAGTCTGTATGAACCATACATCCAAGTCAGAGTTAAAGAGCTTTAATTAAAGCTGGTCCCTTTCCAAAGAAATAAAAGTAAATCTGTATGGACACACAACTAGCAGCCTCACTTAAATTGTCACTTTGAATAGACGTAGGACAACAAATATCTACACACACACACACACACACACACACTCACTCACTCACAAATTATGAATTATGCTGGCTGATGACCAAAACAAAAGGAAATTACCAATAAGTACTCTGTTTTGATGTTTACATTTTTATTCTCAAAATAGATTAAGTTTGCTATTCTTTTAACACATTTTCACGTAGACCTCTAATAAACCCTCTGCACTTTATAGCTGACAGGATCCTTCCAGTAAATGTATCTGCTCTAAACCATCTCACTACTTGACTGAAAAGAATTCTAGAAAATATCTTGCTTTCAGAATTATTGAGAACTTCATCTGAGAGGTAGGACCCATTACTTGCCAAACTACTTATTCTAGTTGTTTCTAAGGCAGAATCTCCTCAACTCTTTAATAAAATACTGTCCATTTATTTGGTCTCTGAATCAAACCATTTGATTCTCCTAGTTATAAAATGGGGATGAACAGAAACAATCTTTCATCAGATAAAATCCTAATGCTATGTGACACAGTTTAGAGTCATGTCCTAGCTATATTTCTTTTCACTTTGTTTTTTAATAACTTGGTGTAACATTTGAATAAAATGTGTTATAGGCTAAATATGTCCCCTCCAAAATTCATATGTTGAAGTTAGGACAATACCTCAGAATATAACTGTATTTGAAGAGGGCCTTTAAAGCGGTGGTTAAGTTAAAATACAGCTATTAGGGTGAGCTATAATCCAATCTATGGATTATAAGAGAAAATTTGTGTCAAGAGCACATGTGTACCAGGGAAAGGTATAAAGACACAGACATAAGGCAGCCACCTGCAAGCGAAGGAGAAAAGTCTCATAAATCCTAGCAACAACTTCTAATTGTTTAAGCCATCCAGTCTGTGGTGTTTAGTTATGGCAAATTTGGCAAACTAATGAAAGTAAATGCATGCTTGGCTTATCAAACAAGCAGAAACTTGCCAACAAAAATCAACAAAGATTTATTTATTAGCTGCCTCATATATTTTGTGGAAAGAGGCAGGGAAACAATAAATAAATTACTGAGACCCCAATGCCAGTCCAGAAGACTAGAACACAAAGAAGAATGAGGAGTGACCACGTCCATCAGGGGCTCAAAGTCTAGCAAAGGAGCCCAAATCGTGGCTTACGTGCCAAGTAGAGGTATGTTCATGATGCTTGGGAGCTCCCTTGAGGAGATGAGTGTATGTTTCTGCTGGACTGGAAAAACAATTGGGAAGAAGGGACATGAGATGACAATAAGTCACAGTTCAGAGAGGAAAAAAATAATCTTTCTTTTTCTGATATTGTAGAATTATTTCTGATTAAGAGTAGTCTTAAGTACCACATAAAATTCTAATTTACTTCTTCTAAAGAGTAGGTCAACATTAGCTACTCTAAAGAAAAATGGGATAGACATTTGTTGACAATTAAACTGAAAATACTAAATATCCACAATGAACAGTTTTACTTAAGTCTCCTTTTATATCCAATTTATCGTGTTGGCTCTTTAGAATATAGTTATCTCTTACACTATACCAGGTATTTTTCAAGGGTGATACAGTCAAGGAGCTTTCAAGTGACATCTTAATGGTCAAAATAGCTATTGTATAATGTTTGTACACTTCTTTTTTTACTCCCAAACTATGTGTCTCAAGTTAAGGTGAAACATAATCCCAGTTTTCAGGCACATATTTGTCCGAATTTATAGGCAATCCATGAATTCAAGGACATGAACACATCTAAAGAAAACATCACCACCCTTTTCAGTCAACCTCACATCCTCCAAAGATCATACCTCTAGAGTATCCCTGGTCTGGACAAGAATTCAACTCAGGCTCTGGGACTCCCAGAGAAGTCTGATTCTGCCTGCCTCAAGGCAGGCTTCCTTTAACCAAAAGAGTAGAGCACCTGTATCACAAGGACTTGTTTCAGAACACAGTCATAAATTGACTGTTACCCTGTACTTGCCAAAAGCTTATTAAAGCAAATTGTATTTGAAAGGGACTCTATCAAACACATTAATCATCTAAACTTTAAACCTTAACTCACTTAAAGTTTCAGGGGAAAAAAAAAGTCCCCAAACCAGCTCACTTATTCCTTTACAGAAATGATCCACTGCCACAATCTGTTTCTTTGGTGCAAGAAATCAGTTTATAATGCAATGTATCTTTCATTGTCATTGTGTACCTTATGGTATTCCATCAGTAGTCATTAGACAAGAGGTTCACAATGTGTACAAAGCATTTCTCTTTTCTTGATGTGCAATATAGTAAGAAAAGTATAATTATCTTTGTCATTTTCATCTCCCTATTCTGCTCACTGTGTTAAAATGGGAGTTTTCCTAGGTTGGGGCCTGTCTTTCTTCTCTAATTACACCCTATTCACCCCAGTGACTTCATCTAGTTCCCAATTTCAGCTATCATCTCTATGTCAGTGACCCCAAACCTCTCCAACAACAGCCAGCTGCAACCTTAGGACTAGTGCTTGACCCAAAGAGCTTTCTGTGATGATGGAAACGTTTGATGTTAGATGTCAAATAGATTTCAATTTAAAAAAAAGAAATGTTCTAAGCTGCGCTGTCCAGTATGGTAACTACTAGTCATGGGTGACTACTGAGCACATAATTTAAATTAAAATTCAGTGGGGGCTCCTGGGTGGCTCATTCAGTTAAGCACCTGACTTCAGTTCAGGTCATAATCTCATAGTTTGAGTTCAAGCCCCACGTCAGGCTCTCAGCACAGAGCCTGGAGCCTGCTTTGGATTCTGTGACTCCTTCTTTCTCTGCCCCTCCCCCTCTCGTGCTCTGTCTCTCTCTCTCTCTCAAAAACAAACATTAAAAAAAAATTTTTAATAAAAAAAAAATTAATTTAATGGCTAGCACTTACTATTTTGGACAGCACAGCCATAGGCTTTTATTTGTAGCTGCCTGCCAAATATGTAACTCTGGGCCTGCCAGCACTCGGAAACTTACGTGCCTAATCAAAGAGGTTCAGTTTAGGGGCACCTGGGTGGCTCAGTCGGTTAAGTGTCTGACTTCGGCTCAGGTCATGATCTACAGCTTGGAGCCTGGAGTCTGCTTCAGATTGTGTCTCTCTCTCTGCCCCCCCACCCCACCCCTCTCACACTCTGTCTCAAAAATAAATAAACATTAAAAAAAAATGTTCAGTTTCAGCCCCAAAAGAGCTCCGCCCCTTCATTTGGTGATTCCTGTTAATTAGACCACCATTCTCCAAACTACTGATACTAAAGCTATTACTGAAAATGATCCAACTTTTCCCCACATCCGATTGGCTTACTACACTTACCACACAGTCACACTTCTGGTCAAGAAAGAAAAATTCATTTGCAAAAATTACTATTTAGAATGAATGTAAACAACAACAAATCTATGTGTTTTTTAATTTTAATTTTAATTACACTATCCACCCCCCTCAAAAAAAAATTAGCCAGTATTCAATATTGCATTAATATCAGGTGAGTTACATAGTCTACGCTGATCAGAGGGAGGATTTCAAAGGAGAAATCTATAATATATAGGAAGGGGGAAAGATGTCAAGGTTAGGCAGCAGAAATAATGTGAGTTAAATTATTTAAGGAGAAACTGCAAGTCAGTAGAAACAAAGAATAGAGGGAGAAGAATAAGAAGAGGAGAGACAGAAGACACAATTCTTTTGGCTGGTAACATGAGAAAGGCCATGCTGAGAATCTAATAAAGTAGAGTTAATGCTTCAGTGAGATTGACACAGGAAGGCCACTGGGTTAGTGACTTCAGTCACTTGCATCCTACGGTAGCTATTTTATTATGAGGAAAAAACAGATAAAATGGGAAAGAAAGAAAGAAAGAAAGAAAGAAAGAAAGAAAGAAAGAAAGAAAGAAAGAAAGAAAGAAAGAAAGAAAGAAAGAGAGAGAGAAAGAGAAAGAAAGAAAGAAAGAAAGAAAGAAAGAAAGAAAGAAAGAAAGAAAGAAAGAAAGAAAGAAAGAAAGAAACTACACTTCATCTGGAGTAACAATAGAAATATAATGAATGTCACACATGTAGCTTTACATTTTCTGATACTTATTTAAAAAGCAAAAAGAGAGAGAGAGAGAGAGAGGGAGGGAGATTTATTTTTAATATATTTTCTGTAATCCAACTTATGTAAAGTATTATCATTTCAACATGAATTCAGTATTTTTAAGGTTATTTATGAGATAATTTACCTTTTTTGTACTAAGTCTCTGAAATCTGGTCTGCATTTTACCCATGCAATGCATCTCACTTTGGACACTAAATTCTAATTGGAAATACTTGATATGTATTTAGATTTCATAAAATTCACAGTTGGAAAAAATAGATTCCCATAGATACCATGTTGTTCAAAATATTCACAAAACATGTCCAGTTCTAAATTCTAAATTATCAGTTCAAAATTCATTAAAATCAAATACAATTTAAAATTTAATTTCTTGGTCACACTAAACTCATTTCAAGTGTCGAATAACTACATGCAGCTAGTGGCTAGTATATGTGACAGCACAAGTCTAAAGTTTGTACCACTTTAAGAACATTTTGCCAGAAAGGTATGCTGTAGACAAAGGCTGCATGATAAAGGAAAGGATTAGACGTATCTATAAAACAAGAGTTAGCATGAGCGTGCACACCCAAGAGACTTTTGGATATTGCACACCTATTTTTTCTCACCAACTGACTCTCTGCAGGCCAGCAGAGGTTACAGTTCCACATTGTCACACTGTTCTCTACCCACTGGCTTCATGCCTAACACAAACACTGACCAGGGAAGTAGAAGCAGCTTCCTCCTGCAGTGTTCCACCGTCTGAGTAAGGTAATGGGGTGGAGCAGAGCAACAAGAAAATGAGGGAGATGCACACTCTTGGTTATGAGTCCACAAAGTTGGTATATTTCTGCATTTAAATGTCATATTACTACCCAACTGGAAGAAAGATATCATATTAGAAGAAATCATATCAGTATCAATAATCTTCACAAATTTCAAGATTCATACTAACTGAAAATAGTAGCATGCCAGCTACAAGAGGACAGGAAATCTTGTCTGTTTTATTCACTGCTATATCCCTAGAACCTAGGGCCGAGGCCCATAGTAAGAGACCAGTAATTACTTGTGTAGCAAACAAATGAATAAACAGCTTGATAGCTTCCCACACAATAGCCATGTAACAGCAATAATACCACAAAGTCAAGTCCCAAATCTGTTATTCATTCTTCTCAACATTTTTAAGTATTCATTATGTGTCAATCACTCTATTAGATGCTGTGTATATAAAAATAAAACGCAGAAAAAGAAAGGAAGGAAAAGGAAAAATGTCTTTATTGAAGCACTCAATAATTTAAAGAATCATCTTTATATCAATTAAAATACGTGATTGACTGGGGCACCTGGGTGGCTCAGTCGGTTAAGTGGCCAACTTCGGCTCAGGTCATGATCTCACGGTCCGTGAGTTCGAGCCCCACGTTGGGCTCTGTGCTGACAGCTCAGAGCCTGGAGTCTGCTTTGGACTCTGTGTCTCCCTCTTTCTGATCCTCCCCCGTTCATGCTCTGTCTCTCTCTGTCTCAAAAATAAATAAACGTTAAAAAAAATTTTTTTTAAATAAAAATATGTGATTAATAGTGCTTTTATTTTCTTCAAATACTCTATCAAATGTTAAGTTGTCATTTAATCAGAGACTATCAGAGTCCACCTCTTTTTTTTTTTTTGGCTAATTTATGTATTTTGACAGAAAGAGAGAGGGAGATTGAGAGAATCTCAAGCAGACTCCACATTGTCAAGGCAGAGAGCCCGACACAGGGCTCAATCTCATGAACCATGAGATCATGACCTAAGCCAATATCAAGAGTCAGATGCTCAACCAACTGAACCAGATGCCCCCTAACTCACCTACCTTCAACCGAGCTCCAGATTCCACTTAACTCTCAAAACCTAACACAAGTTCCATCAATAGAAATAAACATTCTCCCTACAAAAAAAGTATTATGGATTTGACTCTTTCTGGTTTTATTGATTGTGCCCTAATTAGGCCATCTCACTTAAGTTCTCTTTCCAAGTTCACATGGGAGTTTTCCTTTCATTTCTTGCTTAGCCCAAGGTTGTTTTTTTTTTTTTTTTTCTATTTTGAGGCTTTTCAGGGCAAGCTAATCATGGGCACATTTCCAAAGTGTATAAGAATTAGAGAAAGGAGTTGATTGCTTAATTCTTGCCTCTCACTCGGCGCTTGTGTTAATTAGCTAAAGCCAGAGTCCTCAGCATGCTCTCCAGGGCCTATGCTCCACTGATTAGCAATGACAAGGCCATCTGGCCTTCCTGCTGCATATTGGAGAAAGTGTCTTTTGGCATAAATATCAGGGATGCCTGTAATTTACAAGGAGTTAAGTGCTGCCACCACCTTTGAAAGACATGGTGTCTGACTACATTATGAGGCCTGTCGCAAAGGAAACTGCCTATGCCCACTCACCAATGGCACAATCTTAAAACTCAGCCCTGCCCCCCATCAGCAGAGCCGCCTCTTACCTACCTTCAGCAATTCCACTCCTCAACACCCTGCTTCTGACGATGTTTCTTCCTCCATCAGTCACTGCACCAAAGTTGACAAACTGTGATTTGAGGCTTGTGTGTGTTTTCTGGTTGCTTTCTAAATAGCTATTCATTAAGGAGATGCCAAACTTGGGGTGCCTGGGTGGCTCAGTCGGTTAAGCGTACGACTTCAGCTCAGGTCACGATCTCGCGGTCCGTGAGTTCGAGCCCCGCATCGGGCTCTGGGCTGATGGCTCAGAGCCTGGAGCCTGCTCCCGATTCTGTGTCTCCCTCTCTCTCTGCCCCTCCCCCATTCACGCTCTGTCTCTCTCTGTCTCAACAATAAATAAATGTTAAAAAAAAAAAAAAAAAGGAGATGCCAAACTGGAGACAATAAAGGAGTTGGAACCATCAGAGGAATGTGGCTGGGAAGCCAGGATTTGGCATGTGAATAAGCATGTGAATAAGATGAGCAGAACTAGCTCTGTCCTGCTTGCTCTTCATTCCATGCCTGGAACAGAGGAAGAAAGGGATGACATGGGGAAAGACTGGTTAGGTACCCACTGGTCTATCTTGATGCAATCAGCAGCATCCATTCTGAAATGCTGAAGATCGAGGCACCTGGGTGGCTCAGTGGGTTAAGCGTCCAACTTCGGCCCAGGTCATGATCTCTCAGTTCATGAGTTCAAGCCCTAGGTTGGGCTTTGGGCTGACAGCTCAGAGCTTGGAACCTGCTTCGGATTCTGGGTCTCCCTTTCTCTCTGCCCCTCCCCTGCTTGAGCTCGTGGTCTCTGTCTCTCTCTCAAAAACAAATAAACATTACAACATATATGAATAGAAAGAAATGTTGAAGATGGGCAGCACTCTTGGCTTCTCCAAGCCAATGATTTCCAGCTGGTGCTTCCAGACTAGGTTTATTCCAGGAAAACCAAATAACAATATGACCCTTGGTCGTTAGACCATGTGTCCAGTTTGGGATCAAAATAAAAGGTCACTATAATGGTACTTGAGGATCTCTGGGTCTGGGAACATTGTCCTTATAAACCCCACTTATTAACTCAGGCCATCATTAGGCCAAGGATCGATGCCAATAAAAGGCAAGTGAAAACTGGGCTCCCCTGGGGAAAAATCCATTTGATGGCAAATCTTCACAGATTATTCTTTCATGACCTCATGGATGAGATTTTCAGGGTGGGCAGGCAAAACACTGAAACAGCTGAATGGGGTAAGCACTGTATGCTGGATTCATTAAACATACAGTGGTAAATACACTGTATCAGTTACAAACAATTTGCCTCAAGTCTCCCTCGGGATCTCAGAGTACTGCCCTTCTTGTATATTAGGTCTCTCAAGTCACTCTCTCCCCGTGAGTTAAGGAGGCTTTACACTGTATTACTTAAAAATGTTGCCTTTTGAAGCTGCCCCCGTATCTTTAAGTCACTGGGCTTCTTGTTGATAAATTATTTTGGTTGAGCGCTTTTGTGAAAACAGTGTTTTAATTTGGACTAAAACTTTTCCTTGTATTCAAACAGTCTGGACAGGTCCAAAAAGCCTGGATATAGCCCCAGATCCTTCCCCTTCAGGCTCTTTGTCAACCAAATGGTCTCACGTGATCCAGTGTGGACATTCTACACTCGTGTGGGTGAGAAGAGACACAAAGACACAAGAACCCTCTTTCTGATGGGAAGAACTCGGCACCTAGTGCTGGAAACTACATCCCACCACGGTGGAAAAATTACAGTCCTCAGGGAACCAGGGCCAAAATTCACACCGGCAGCCACACTCACTGCTCTTGGTTATAAAAAGTGGAGCAGGTTTAACGGTCACGCATCTGACAAAGTCCCATTCAAGTTCGGATGTTCTCCCAATGCTGTACACGTCATCTGTGATTTCTTATATTCAGTTTGACGAACGTCTGTTACCTACAGAAACTCCTCTAGGTGTGTCAGTATCCATTCTGCAGATTTCGTCTCTTCCCTAGGCCTCATGGCTCTAATTAAGAAAATAAAGCTAATTATGTTTGTTTTTATAACTTCTCTCTTATAAGGAACCCAAGGTTGTGAATAAATATTTAGGCAGAACAAACTTAAAAAAAGGAGTACATTGCTCTTTGGAGAGGAACGTTAATTCTTTCAACTGTCTTATGTGTCATTTAACAAATTACCCATTCCAAGGCACTAAATGGCTCTCTTAGCAGCCAGGCTGAATTAACGGTCCTACAAGCAGCAGACTTTTATTTATAATTTACTAATGACATCCATTATATCATCTTGCCAAACCCTCATAACTGTGAGAATAGTAAGCAGACAAGCCAACTCTGGAAATGGGCAAACTAAGAGACCACCCACCCACTGGTCTCACAGGCCAACCTACAGTGATTCACCCCTCTTCCCTGAAAGAAAATCCCAGAAGATCATTCAACAAATAAGCATTTAGTGAGGGTCTACCATGTGCCAGGTCTAGCTTCTCTAAGTCCCTGGGCAATACATACATAACCTGAGAGGGTTGGAATGACTTTTAGCTTTCTTCTTTTCAGACACTAACTAATTGACAGGAGAATGCAACCCTAAAGAACGGACTATTGTGTAACTACAAAGGAGCTACCATTACTAAATACCTCCTAAAACTCTCACACTTTTTATGCATAAACTTAATGATTACAACAAGCAAGTGAGAAATAAATTAGATTATATTAAGAAAACTTAGGCTCTGAGAGGTTAAATGTAATATGCCCAAAGACAAATAGCTAATATATGGCACAATCTGAATTTAACTTCTCTTTTGAGCAAGGCATAGCTTTATTTGCTTATAATCTACATATGAATTAAAAACAGGATACAGATCAACATTTCCCAGCTTTGGCTTCAGCACCGAAAAGGATAGCATCCCCATCAAGGCAGCACAATACTCAGATCGTGGGAGATTTCACCCTTTCACCCTGAGACTCAGCAGATCATATCCAGAACAGCCATTCAGGTCTAACTATCAAGTTTTTAAAGGATTTTGACCATCAAAAGGATATGCAGAAAATAAGCAACAAAGAAATAAGGGAGTTGGAAACAATGTCACAAATTTTTGAGAGACCCAAGAGACTCAGCCAAAATGAAGAAAGGGATTGTACAAGAGCTGTCCAGAAACACTGGAAATGCCCTGTTTAAAAAACAAACAAAACAAAAAACACCTAAAAAAAAGGCATGAGTTTGTTGTGACTCCAAAAGGCAAACTAGGAAAACAGAATGACCTTCCTTACAATCCCTTGGAAGACCAGAGGATCACAAATAAATATGCTGGGTTGCCTAAAAATTGAGGACTGAACAAAGGAGGGCCAGTCACAGAGGAGACTGATACTTTGGAGTGTAAGCGCACGTGGCTGGAAGCGCGTCACCAGCCACACCATCACGTGCGCAGCCACGTGTACTCTGTGGGCAACTGCAGTCGCATCTCTGACATGCGCCATGCGCCGTGGGCCAGAGCGGAATTGCGTTCCAAATGCAGTGGCAGGAAGACCTTGGGTCTAACACTGAGAGTCTGAACTCCCAACTCAGCACTTTGCCCTTGGCTGTTCCCTATTCCTGGGATGCTTATGTCCTAGACGTGTATTTGCATGGCTCACAGCTCTCCTTTATTCAGGTCTCTGCCTTAGTGCCCAACCCCCCCCCCCCACCCCCCGACTTCCTTGACCACCCTCTCCAATGTGTGCTCCATTTATTTGCATGCTTTATCTTTTACAGCATGTTTAATTTAGCGTCTGGCATTATAAAAATGTTTTCCGTCTCACTCCCTGAAATAGCGGTTCCATGAGGCAGAAACACCACTTTGTTCACTGATGCATCTCATGCCTAGAACAGCGCCTGCCACCTGGTGCTCATGCAGTAAATGGATGTAAAATGGATGAATTTTTTCTCCAAGTGTAGCTTCTATCTCTTCATGACAAGTATTTTCCTAACCGTGCCTCTTGATGCGAAGATTACTAGTCTAGGTATCCATTTCTGTTACAGATCCTATTTTAATGCAACAACTCAACCTTAAAAATGAAAGCAGCCACGGGCCGGCAGTGTCAGCTCTACACTGGGTTTTTCAGTGCGGCACCAAGAGATCATCGTTAATGCCTGACTTTTCAACAAAAATCAGCATATAAATTATGTTATATTATCATGAACAAAACGCTACCCATATTTCCGTTTTCCAGTTACACGGGATGAAACAAAAATCAAAACTAGCCATTTTTTATTTCAAATTCCAATTCTAAAACTTGAGTATTCAAATGGGAATTAAAAAAATCATTGTTGGGGCACCTGGGTGGCTCAGTGGGTTAAGCGTCGCACTTCAGCTCAGGTCAAGATCTCACCATTTGTGGGTTCAAGCCCCGTGTTGGGCTCTGTGCTGACAGCTCAGAGCCTCAAGCCTACTTCAGATTCTGTGTCTCCCTCTCGCTCTCTGTCCCTCCCCCACTTGCGGTCTGTTTCTCTTTCAAAAATAAATAATAAAGATTTTAAAAATTTAAAAATAAATAAATAAATCACTGTTTATTGAACTGATTAAATTTGGGTAACCCTAGATTAACTCCGAAGATGCCATGCATCCATTTAAAATCAACTAACTTAAAAAGTATTCTATTTACTTGCATCTATTCCCCCAAAAGGAAACGAACAGATAACTAATGTCCACTGCACACCGTTTCTCTCCTAAGGGTTCATCAACGGTTTTATCCCTGACAAGTACAACAGGTCAGAGGAAGAGCTGCCCACAGTTTGTTTAACACAAGGAACCCAGGGGGGGCTTACCCTCCGGGCATATCTCTTCAGTCACTCCTTCTCCAAGGAGTTACTCTGATTCCATTTGCTAGTCACAGGTGCTGCCCACACACACTTACCTGAAGATGTCTTCCTACTCTTTTGCTACTTTTGCTATCTGGAGATAAAATGCATGCTAAACTCGGTTGTAGAGCAGCTATAGAAACCTTCAGGACGTCGTAAGAGACTTTTTTTTTCTTTTTAACGTTTATTTATTTTTGAGACAGAGAGAGACAGAGCATGAACGGGGGAGGGCCAGAGAGAGAGGGAGACACAGAATCTGAAACAGGCTCCAGGTTCTGAGCTGTCAGCACAGAGCCCCACGCGGGGCTCGAACCCACGGACCGCGAGATCATGACCTGAGCCGAAGTCGGCCGCTTAACCGACTGAGCCACCCAGGCGCCCCGTAAGAGACTCTGAAAAACTGAGAACAAACAGGGTTATGGGGGGTGGGAGGGAGGGGAGGGTGGGTGATGGGTATTGAGGAGGGCACCTTTTGGGATGAGCACTGGGTGTTGTTATGGAAACCAATTTGACAATAAACTTCATATATTGAAAAAAAATAAATTAAAAAAAAAAAAAGAAACCTTCAGGACGTGACCAGAGTCTGACCACACTGCACCACATAACATATGAGCCGCCAGATCTTTCTACTAGATTACTATGCCCCCCTGAGTGGGTTCCCTGTCTCTACCCTTGCCCCTTCCATTCCACAACCGAAGTCAGATCACATCACAATGCTGTTCAAAACTCTACACATCTCCCAAGGTACTCAGAGTGAAAACCCCGCTGTGCACAATGCCCTACAGGTCCTTCTTAATTCACAGACCACAAACCTCTTCTCTTGCTATTCTGCCCATTTTGCTCCAAATAGGCCTCCTTGCTGCTCCTTCAACACATGCCTGCCTTAGGGCATCACAATGCCACCTCACAAAGCTGGGAAAACCCCTCCCCCATCTGTTAGTTTGCCCAACTCCTTCACCTTCTTCATGTTTTTGCTCCAATACCATCTTCCCAAGAAGGCCTTGCCTAGCCATCCTGTTGCCACCCCCTGCTCCCCACCATCCCAGCAACCTTCCACCCCCACCTTCTTTAGCAGGCTCTACTGTTTTTCAATTTTTCCACAGTACTTACCGTCTTCTAACACACTACATATTTTGCTTACTTTTTAAGTTTATATATATTGTCCATCTCCCTCTGTGTGGACAAGGATTTTCATTTTGTTCAGTGATATATCCAAGGAAGCTAAAACAACCACTGGCACTTAACAGAGGGCTCAATAAATATATTTAAATTAATTAACTACTGATTCTAATACAGCATATGCTATTAATCAGCCAATCAACAAGTATGCTTTGAACACTTAGTATCTGTTCTATGTAATCCTAGGCACTATGAAGGTTTTGAGGGTTTTTGTTTATTTTTGTTTGAGCATAAACTGTTCGCTTAGAGCTTACAGTCTAGTTGGAGAGACCACAGGTAGTCAGCAAGATGAAAAAGATTAAGGATGGAGAATATTGGTAAAGCTCATTGGCTACACTAATAAAGGTTCTATGTTGCCATGCATTTATGCAATAATTATTCATTGAGCACCTACTATGAGCCATTACGATGCTAGCCTAGAGATACCGGGGTGAGCATGTAAACATGGTACCTGCCTTCTTGGAACTTTGATTGTAATGAGGCAAACAGACAATGAGCCAGTGAATAAATAGACAAAATAACTACATAAATACAATGTGAAAATAAACAAGATGTGCTGTGGAGAACAGCAGGCACACCAACTAAAATCAGCAGATAAACGCAGGCGGGGAGGGAGCCAAGACAATGAGCATCCAACCTCAGGCTCGTCCCACCTTCCAATGTCTTATTGTTGCAGCCACTGGCCCACCTGGAAAGCAGAGAGCAGGGGAGCAGGTGGAGAATATCTGGGGAGGCAAATGGGAGAGGTTAAGCATAATAAAGTGGTCTGTGTGTGTGTGTGTATGTGTAAACATGCCCAACTATGCACCCCAAAGTCCCAGGGACTCCTCAACCTTTCCTCATAGCCTCATCCACTCTTGTATCTACTGCACATTCACTTCCTCCTTATCTCTCTCCAGTGGGACAATCTGACTCCATTTTCCCCAGGTACATTTTCTCTCATAAACTTTATACTTTTGAAAATAGCCTTTGTCATCTCTTATACTTTCATTAGCTAGGCTCGCAAATCTCAGCATCTTCAACTTCTCTTCACGCATCACATTTTTATCTCTTTTAAATTCTTAGTCTTCTAAAGAGACTATTCAATGTCTCCCCATTATTTGAGTATGCAAAATAAAACATACAATTTTTATCCCACGTATTTGTAGGATGAAGGTCCTTTAGCATGAGAATGAACCTTTTCAAATTTGATTGGCATGTTAGGACTTAACTAACTTATTAATGATTTATTTTAAAAAACTAAGTGGCCCGTTGGGAGGCCTGGGTGGCTCGGTCAGTTAGGTGTCTGACTCTTGATTTCAGCTCAGGTCATGATCTCACAGTTCGTGGGATCAAACCCTGCCCTGTCAGGGCAAAGCCTGCTTGGGATTCTCTCTCTCTCTCTCTCTCTCTCTCTCTCTCTCTGCCTCTCCTCCACTCACTCACTCACTATCTAAATAAATAAATAAATAAATAAATAAATAAATAAATAAATAAGAAAGAACAACATCTAAGTGGCCCATCAAGACCGGTGCTTTAAATCACCCATCTTAAAATGTACAAAAAATAAGTTCATATTTAAATTCTCAGAAACTGTTAACAAAGCTAAAACACATCTCAGACTCAATAATAATACCTAATATTTCCTGAGCACTTACTATGTGTCAGAAATTATGCTATTTTACAATATCATTTAATCCTCATGACCAAGTAAATAAATACTATTATTATCCCCACTTTACAATTAAAACAAAGCGAGGCATAGGAAGGTTAAGTAACTTTCTCAAAGTCACAGAGACAACTTGTGGTAGGAACTGAATTGAAACTTTGCTTAACTATAGTTGAGCTCACATTCTACCAGGAAGTAAGAGCACAGTTCTGTCCAGAGGTCTTTAAAATCCAAACACACTCCTTACCCATCTTGCACTACCTAGACACTCTGAAGGAAAAGAACTCTGAATAAATATACTTATTGGCCATCTCATAATAATGATAATAGAAAAATATGTTAAAGCAGTACTGTTAAGTGAAAAAAAGCAAGTTATAAGACAACTGAGAGTTCTATGATCTTATTTGTAAAAAAAAAAAAAAAGATTGATATTTAAAAGATAAATGTAACTGTTATATATAATAGGTAAATACATGGAAGATATATACCAAGGTGATTATTAATACTCAAAGATAGTTTCTAGAAAAAGCAAAATCTCTGACTATATAGAGTTGTCTCCAAAGAGTGCTCAAAGGGGGTGAGGGTGTATTTACTCTCTACTATATCCTTCAATAACATTTAAATTATTTACTAAAAACTTAAGGAAGTTATCACATTAATTACACTAATATCTCACCAAGAGGTAAAGGGTGAGATGACACTAACTTCGTCACAGGACAGCATTACTGGCCATCTCCAATATACCCAGTCTGGAATTTTTTCAAAGGCTATTAATATTAAACTTGGCTTTGTTAATGCCTTTTGAAAATTAAATATATCCAATCAAGAAAACAGTTACAAATTGTCCTACCATAGGCTTTAAAATCTATGAATGTTTTACAGCCAACAGGGAGCAAACACTCAACCAATGAAGACTGATAAAGCTGTAACTTAATGGCTGACTCAAATGGGAGAAGTATGGAGATAATAGCTTGATTCTTGTCTATTTCCAGTTATATTAATTCCAGCAGTCTGTCTAGATGCGTGGAAAGCAAACAATTTCAGCATCAGGCCAGGCATAGACTTGTGTGGAAGCACAAACAGCACCTCGAATAGGTTCAACAACAGATCTTGGCTCGTATCTTGTTAACCAGCCATGTACTTATATGGAACATCATAGAAGACCTTGAATGCTGAAGATGAGATATGTAGGCGTAGGTTTTCTCCAATGCAATGTACAATGACTGATGTGATACCAAACTTAAGAATCTAACCGGGGGGGGGGCGCCTGGGTGGCGCAGTCGGTTAAGCGTCCGACTTCAGCCAGGTCACGATCTCGCGGTCCGTGAGTTCGAGCCCCGCGTCGGGCTCTGGGCTGATGGCTCAGAGCCTGGAGCCTGTTTCCGATTCTGTGTCTCCCTCTCTCTCTGTCCCTCCCCCGTTCATGCTCTGTCTCTCTCTGTCCCAAAAATAAATAAAAAAACGTTGAAAGAAAAAAAGAATCTAACCGGGGGGTCCACAGACGGTGAAGTTCAAAGAAAAACAATTAGTTACAGCAACAACTTGTTGGAGAACAAAATATATAGATATTAAACGCTTGGAATCTGTGAAGAGTGAACTGGTTAAATAAATTAAGGAGCGTTCATATAATGAAATGCAAAAGAGGCACTGAAGCCATGCAAAACATGACTTAAATCAATATTCTACTTTATCAGAAAACTTGATCTAGTTTCCTCCAATGATCATTCAACCTTAGCATCCTGGACTGCAGAAGGTATAATATTCTTTCATATAATACACCCACACATTACTGGTTAAGCAAGGCGAGTCTGTTGCCTTTGCCAGCATTCTCAGAACCTACTTCTCTGCCAGTCCTAGGAAGTATATGGCATTCACACCATACTGATTATGACCAAGGAGCCCCTATTTTGTCTCCTAGGTATCTTACATCATCTCAAGTGCCAAAGTCATCTTCACATCCCACTTTAACTAGTTCTTTTTGCTTGACTTCCTCCAATACATGGCTCCTGAAGCGGTGGATATAATCCTTTCTTCAAGGAAGATAACATGGTGGAATTTGAGGATCAAATAAACCTGAACTGAATCCAATTTCCACCACTGACTAACCATAGGACTTGGAGCAAGGTATTAAACCTTTAAGAGACTCAGTTTTCCCATCTTTAAAGTAGGGCTGACCTCATTTGTAGTTTAATGGATTAAATGAGATAATGTAAAATGACTATAAAGCACTCAACACATTGCCTGGTGAATAATAAACTCACAGCAAATCATAGCTTTTAATTCTAGAGTTTTTGAACCTTCTTCATAGCATGCCTTTTCCACCTTTCTATCACACCCCCAAGGATCAAGAATGTTCAAACCATTATACTAATACAGTAAAAGATGTTCTTCGTCATAGTGCATGTTAAAGTAAGTAGATGGCATTTTATCAGACATACACAAAAGGTCTGAATTTTACAATTAAGAAAAATCTTACAATGGTGCTTTCTTGAGCAGGGGCCATGTAACAGTGGCATTCACTTGGTGCCAGATTTGGTTAAAAGTCAAACTTTAAACTAACATGAAATACATATGAGATTGCATCTGGGAAAATTCAATCAAATCAGTTTTCAATTTTCTGTGTTTGCAGGGACAGGAAACTGAATAAATAAAATCCTTAGATCACACAAACAAAAAGAAACCCAGTTTGAAACAACTTTGCCTTTCTAAAGCCTTTTGTCTGGAAAGTTTGCAAATGGTACTGTTGTCAATTTCATCATTACCTGAAAAAAAAAAAAAAAGGTCCCCAAGGAAAGGCAAGGAATAAAGAGAAGAAAAAGTATTAAACAGTGCACACAGCCAGGGATTGTAGTGTGGACAATGCTCAGAGGCCGAGGAAGTGCTTGGTGGTCAGCCACAGACCATAAGGAAGTCTCCCTCATTTCAGACAGTCCTATAAAAAGACAATATTCCCCAAAAAGCCCACACTCAACAGTGTACAAACCCAGAGTGGAGCTCTCCAGCTTTGCTCAGGCTTCAGGAAGAGGGAGCAGCTACAGTCTGGATAAATGATGCTGACCTTCCCTTACTTATTCACTCCTTCTCCAAAATGCACATTAAAAAAAAAAAGGAGGAGGAGGAGGAGGAGGAGGAGGAGGAGGAGGAGGAGGAGGAGAAGGAGAAGAAGGAGAAGGAGAAAGAGGAGAAGGAGGAGGAGGAGGAGGAGGAGGAGGAGGAGGAGGAGGAGGAGGAGAAGGAGAAGGAGGAGAAGAAGGAGAGGGAGGAGGAGGAGGAGGGGAAGAAGAAGAAGAAGAAGAAGAAGAAGAAGAAGAAGAAGAAGAAGAAGAAGAAGAAGAAGAAGAAGAAGAAAAAGAAAGAAGAAAGAAGAAAGAAGAAAGAAGAAAGAAGAAAGAAGAAAGAAGAAAGAAGGAAGAAGAAGGGCACCTGGGTGGCTCAGTCAGTTAAGTGTCTGACTCTTGTTTCAACCCAGGTCATAATTTCATGGTTTGTGAGTTCAAGCCCTCCTTGGGATTCTCTCTTTCTCCCTCTCTGCCCCGCCCCTGCTTGAGCTCTCTCTAGCTCTCTCCCTCTCTCTCTCTCTCAAAATAAATAAATGAACTCAAAAAAAAATTTACAAAAAAAAAAGCTCATGTCACATATGGGCAGTCATGAGCTGAATCCATGTGATAGATGTTTTTTGCTTGGCTTAGAGTTTAAAAGAAAAAAAAAATTTTTATTTGCCATCACTTAAAACAGAGAGATTTCACATAAAATCTAGATTTCTGGCTCCTCTTAAAAATTTTGAAGATTTGGCAATGCCAGGCCAGTATATCCAGTGGAGACAAATAAAGGCACTCTGTTTCAAGTGGGGTGTATGCTCTCAAATTCGCCACAGTCCCCACCACACCCTGTTCTGTCACCCAGCCCACCACACTCATTTGCATTAGCTGCCTGGCACTGGTAGGTATGTGAATGCCTGGCCGCTGGAAGGTCATCAGGAACATCATGCCACATGTGACAATCAAATGTAACCAATATGCCTATTAATCAAAACTGAAAACCTAACAGCAGAGAAGCTAATTATTTGGTAGAAAAACCCTAAGACTGGCTATGCAAATATGTGGGTTTCCTTCCCAAGTCCACTACTATGTGAAATTAGGCAGTTATTTTTCTTTGATAAATTTCACTGTCCTCAATAGAGAGTGGACAAGTTAATACCAGTGTCATAATCTATGTTACAGAATATAACTTCTGTTATTTTAATTTGATAATGATACTAAATTACTCTAGGCAATAGTTGGCGTAAGAATAAATCAGGGGTGCCTGGGTATCTCAGTCAGTCAAATGTCTGACTCTTGATTTTGGCTCAAGTCATGATATCAGGGTTGTGAGATTGAGCCCCAGTGCCAGGCTCCACACACATGGAGGCTACATAATATTCCCTCTCCCTCTCTCTCTGCCTCTCCCCAACTCAGGCCCTCTCCCTCACCCCCCCCCCAAAAAAAAGAATTCTTTGCTATAAAGTAAAGAAAAAAGAAAGAACGAATATCTTTTGTGGCTCATTATACTTAGATTAATTATAGTTTGGGTCACAGATTCTGGTTTTCTAAAGGCTAGTGGAAATCCAAGAAGCTTAAATGAGGTTTTGGGTAAGGCATGGATCATTCACTGTATATTCTATCTAGAATTTCATTAAGCATGTCTGGAGCTGATAGCATCCATAAAATTTCTGCACCCAAATGAATTTCAAATAATAATTCCTAAAGGGATCAGGACCCATTAAACCTCTTCCTCCTGGAACCCCCAGCAGGATTTGGGAGATGAGACGACTGACTAGGCCCCTCCTGCCAACCTCCTTTAATTAACAGAAGAATCTAAAACCCTGAAACACAAAAGATGTTGGCCAACTTACTTACACTAGCATTTCCCAAAGGAGATTTCAAAGAAAACCCATTTTACACTAAGTTAACAAATTTTATGTAAATAAAGGGTCCCCTGCCACAAAAATTTAAGAAACACCGGGTTACACTAAGTTCAGAAGTGTCCTTTGTTACAGGACTTCTCATAATCTTTAATACACAATGACTCTCCAAAAGAAGAGATAAGTAGGAAATGTTTCCCAAACTGACTTGACCACACAATTTTTTCAGGGCTTCCTCTTGGGACTATTTTAAGAATATTCTCTTAGAAATATTGCTCAAGTTGCTAAGGGGTGCCTGGGTGGCTCAGTCAGTTAAACATCTGACTCTCGATTTCAGCTCAGGTCATGATCTCATGGTTTGTGAGTTTGAGCCCCACCTCAGGGTCTGTACTGACAGCATAGTGCCTGCTTGTGATTGTCACCTTCTGCCCCTCTCCTGCTCACAAGGGCCTCTTCTCTCTCTCTCTCTCTCTCTCTCTCTCTCTCTCTCTCTCAAAAATAAATACACATTAAAGAAAAAGAAATAGAAATTGCTCTGTTTCTTGACCACAATCTCAGCAACCTAAGGGCAGATTTAAGATTCTTTCTATAACAATTTATCCCAACATATTTCAAACAAAAGGAAGGAGTTTGGTGTGGGTTATCTGGATATTTGCTTCAGTTAGTCATTCTAATGGACACATATAATGAAAACTTCTGAGTCTCTGGTGATCAGCTCTGTGCTATCTCCTAGTATTTTCTATGCAAGAGAATGTTCATAGGCAAACAACATATGGAATCTGGATTTATACCTCCCAAAACATCAAATAACTATTTACATCACAAAATGCGATTCCTCATAAAACCTCTTAAATCATAGGTTCTCCCAGCACATTTAAAAAATTACTCCACCTACAAAACAAGTTTACCCTCTTGCAACATTCTTTTTTTTTTTTTTAAAGTAAGCCCCAGACCCAGCACAGGGCCCAACGTGGGCTTGAACTCACAGCTGGGAGATCAAGACATCAAGACGCTTGACTGACTGAGCCACCCAGGCATCCCCACTCACTTACAACTTTTCAAGAAAACTTCTGCCTGCCAAGTGCACATGCCATTGCACAGTGACCCCTGCTTTGAATATACACAGATGTAAAACATTTCTTTGGTTAAGAAAATTCATGAGAGTTTTGTTTTTCAATATGCCACCAAATATTTGTTTTACCATTCTACCTCTCTTTTGCCATCTTATCTATCCAAATACAATCTGTGTGACAAAAATTACAAGTCATGCCATTATGCTATGTGGGTAAAGACTTTTGAGGCCATGTTGTTCCCACCAGTCAACACTTTCATGACCTGGGATGGCAACTATCATTTTTCAGGGGAAGGTACATCAAGATCACCAATGGCTCTTTTCAAATTGCAATTTCCAGGTAGCTCCCTTCAGATGCTCCCCTTAGATGACAGCTATTGCTCACAATGTTCAAATAAGAGGCAGTAAGAGCAATGGAGCCTAAAGAAATATTAGATAAGAACAATTATTACAAATCAGAAATATAAGACTATGGTTTCCCAAATGGGGTGACATTCCTCAAAGAATATCCTGGTTTTGTTTTATTCAAGTATGCTTAACATACAGTGTTATATAGTTTCAGGTGTGCAATATAATGATTCAATAATTCCATACATTTCTCTGGGTTCATCAGGCTAAGTGTACTGTTAGTGATGCCTGGGTGGCTCAGTTGGGTAAGTGTCTGACTCTTGGTTTCAGCGGAGTTCGAGCCCCGTCTCCAGCTCTGTGCTAACAGTGTGGAGCCTGCTTGGGATTCTCTCCGTCTCTGTCTCTGTCTCTGTCTGCCCCTCCTCCACTCACATTGTCTCTGTCTCTCTCAAAATAAAGAAACACACTCTTAAAAAATCTGTTTAAAAAAAAGGGTAAGTGTACTTTAATACCCTTCACCTATTTCACCGAATGCCCCACCCACCTCACCTCTGGTAACCACCAGTTTGTTCTACTTAAGAGTCTGTTTTTTTGTCTCCTTTTTGTTTGTTTGCTTATTTTATTTCTTGAAATCCACAAATGAGAGAAACCATAAGATGTTTGTCTTTTTCTAATTCATTTCACTTGGTATTATAGATCCATCCAGAATATTTTTTTAAATAATAGAATTTGTTCATAGTCTCATCTCAAAAATTAGAAATCAGATTTTCTTTTTAATAGGGAGAATGACAACAGTATATGTATATAATTTGAAAAAATAATACACACACACATTTTAAAGAGAAACATTTTCAGAATATTTTGCTAATGGGAGGCACAATTTAAAAGTTGGGAGACCAGTTGTATAGAGAAGATTATGCCCCAGAAACATATGTCAGGTTAATTAGAAGGTGATTTAGCCTGAAGTCCAGTGATGACCTCCCATTGTCAAATAAATGCCATGATGAAATTGAACTTATTTCCAAAATGGTTATTATTTCCAAAATGGTTCCATGCTATTATAGGAACAAAACTTTCATTCTGATGAAACTGTCACTTGAGTAACAAATAACAAACATTGAGACTTGGATAGCTCCTAAGGAAGAAAGAAACAGAACTAAAAGTAAACTTTTTTTATTTTTTTTTAACGTTTATTCATTTTTGAGACACAGAAGGAGACAGAGTATGAGCAGGGGAGGGGCAGAGAGAGAGGGAGACACAGAATCTGAAGCAGGCTCAAAGGCTCTGAGCTGTCAGCACAGAGCCCAACATGGGGCCCGAACTCATGAACCGCAAGATCATGACCTGAGCCAACGTCAGACGCTTAGCCAACTGAGCCACCCAGGTGCTACTAGAAGTAAGTTTTTAAAACTATTAGGATCAAGATATGAATTCTTGGCTCAAAAAGAGCAACAATACATGAATTCTGGATAGTATTTTTCTATCAAAACAATTATTAGTCCAGAACAGTCTGAATATATTCATTTTTCTCATTTAAAAAGGAACGTAGGGGGCACCTGGGTGGCTCAGTCAGTTGAGCATTCAACTCTGGATTTTAGATCAGATCATGATCTCACGGTCCTGAGGGTGCCTGGGTTCCTCCGTCATTAAGCATCTGACCTCAGCTTCCTGATCTCACACTTCATGAGTTCAAGTCCCACATGGGGTGAGCTAGAGCCCCACATCAGGTGAGCTGGAGCCCCCCTTCAGGTACACACAAACTGTAATTCAGACAAAAAACATGACCCCCACTTCAAGTGAGCCCTGCTTCTCTTTATCTCTCTATCCCTCTCTCACTTGTACCCTCTCTAAATAGATAAATGAATGAATGAATGAATGAATGAATGAATAAATAAATAAAATTTTTTTAAATATTCATTTATTCTTGAGAAAGAGAGAGAGAGAGAACAAGCAGGGAGGGGCAGAGAGAGAGGGAGACAGAATCAGAAGCAGGCTCCAGGCTCTTAAGCTGTCAGCACAGAGACCTACATGGGATCAGAACCCACGAACTGCCAGACCATGAACTGAGCCGAAGTCAGACACTTAACCAACTGAGCCACTCAGGTGTCCCATAAATAAATAAAATTTTAAAAAATGATCTCAGGGTCATGGGGCCCCAGGTCACCCCACACACACACACCCCCCCCCCCACACACACACACACAGAGCGCTGCACTGGGTGTGAAGCCTGCTTAAGATTCTCTCTTCCTCTTCCACTACTCCTTCCTCTCTTGTGCTCTCTCTCTCTTTCTAAAAAGAAAACAAAACAAAAGTAACATGGATATGAAGCTTATAAAGCTTGGGTCTAACTGGATTCCTTATTAATTACAAAATGCCAAGAAATTGTATGAGCTAAAAGTTAGATTCTTCTTCTAAGCCTATCTAGTCAGCATCTACACGGTGTTCCAAGTTTACTCAAGCAGGTGATAAGTTGTCCTGAGATATTCTCTTCTATCAATTTATTTTCAGAATGTCAATTAAAAGCTCAGCCTTCCAAGATGAGTTATATGCAGGTGAAATGAGTTAAAATCTATTTTTCAGATAGAAACATCCTCATGCTTATATAAAAGGCTGATACAATAACTTCATACAAAATATTTTTGCCTCTATGTGAAAACCAGCTTGTCAACTGGCAACACTCATAGTATACTTTTGGGGATAAAGCGAAGGCCTGGAGATTGATCAAGATCTTCACAGTCCATATCATGTTCTAAATCTGGGAAAATCAATGGCTGATTATATATTACTTACTAGGTAAATACTAATTATGTATTATTGCTCCATTAGAATTCCACTCCTCCCCATACCAATATTCTTATTATAAAAATTTAATGAGAGTCATGTAATCGTATCATCATTTTGTTTGTTTTTATTTTCTTTACCATTGCTTTAATGCATTTTAAAATGTATCTACATTAATTGGGAACAAAGAAACAAAAATAGACATTTCTTTGTTTTTCATAAATAACTACTCTCCATATTTGATGAAAATCTCAAACCATTATTTTACCTTCCCACAAATATAATCCATACAAAATCTTTTCTGAAATAATAAGGTCAGCAAATTAAGTATCTTGAGACTAACATAACCACATACAACTGCTCTTCTATGGACTTCCAGGAATAAAACAAAACCAAAAACTACTTATCAAGAATGTCTGGGTTTCCTTCTGTTAATGTTACGGAGTCAAAATTATAATCCTTTCCCAATAATAATTTATAGATTCAAGTTGACTGTCTACAAATAAAATATCACTGGCTCTGATTGGGGAGTTCTGGGTCGGACGCGACGGCAAGGATGCTGCAGTGATAGGTACAATACACGTGTGAAAATCAAAAAAAGTACTGAATGCCCTGGACGCCACCTACTGACTCGGTATGTGCCTCACGTGGCTCAGTAATGAGTTCACCTGCATAAGCTTAAATTAAGGAACCAAAGTTTCTAGAAGAAACACTGAAAGAACCTTAGTAAAAAATGTGTAGCAGGCATCCTGGACTAGTGTTACTACAGAGAAGAAGTAACTGTTCTTCATAACAGGTACCACTGTTATGAGCATAGAAAGTCAACTGGGACTGACTGATGATTTCCAGAGCTTCTCAGTCCCAAAACTGAAGATTAGATGAGGCAGATGGCCTCATCTAATACCTCCCAAACGTCACCTCTTCAGAGGCTGAAAACACTGATTGCCATACAATGCTTTGCATGGCTTTCTTCCTTATTATCTTGCCTCTCAGCTGGTTCAGCATTACAAATTGTTAGTAAGAGAGCTCCATTTTTTCATATTAGATATAATTTATTATCAAATCGGTTTCCATACAACACCCAGTGCTCATCCCAACAGGTGCCTACCTGAATGCCCATCACCCACTTTCCCCTCGGCTCCACCCCCCATCAACCCTCAGTTTGTTCTCAGCATTCAAGAGTTTCTTATGGCTTGCCTCCCTCCCTCTCTGTAACTTTTTTCCCCTTCCCCTCCCCCCATGGTCCTCCATTAAGTTTCTCAGGATCCACATATGATATATGTGATACCATATATGGTATCTGTCTTTCTCTGCCTGACTTATTTCACTTAGCATAATACCCTCCAGTTCCATCCACGTTGCTACAAATGGCCAGATTTCATTCTTTCTCACTGCCAAGTAGTACTCCATTGTATATATAAACCACATCTTCTTTATCGATTTGTCAGCTGATGGACATTTAGGGAGAGCTCCATTTGTAATCATGGGAATTTCAAGAACCTTACCCCTCACAAATCAGTAATTATTCAGATGGTGACAAAGCTGCACAATCCATAAACAACTTAAGGAAATACCCAAACCTTATAGAACATACAGACATACTTTGAACTTTAATACTAATTCTTGTCCTAGTTTTGCCTGTTTTTAGGTGCCAAGTATGTCATCTCCAGAGTATTTAATGCTGTTGTGCAGTCAAATGCCATAAAAGGTGATTCAGCAGCTTATCCTGCACCTAAAGAAACATGAGGGGCTAACTCTAACTGTCGATAACATTTGCTGACCACACTTGTGATCAGCAGGGTTAGGATGACAGTGCAGATCTGGGTTAATCATGTCCCAAAACTCATGGCCTCTCCTTCAGCTTAGGTTGAACGGAGACTAGAAGAGGGTTAGTGAGAACTGAAACAGAACTCACAGCCTGCAAAACTGTACCACGATCATGAAATAAATCAACTGAAAACACTACGATATGCCAAGACCAACAATTTAAACTCAGACCCTTTAATAGCAGCTCATTCAGACCACACATTCCAAGACCAGAGATTCACCTAGTTTACCAACTCTAACCAATCCCCACCAAGACCACTGTGTGGCTAACTCTAGTTTCCCAAACCCTATAAGCATCCCTCCCTAAATCCCTTTTGAGACACCCAGCGGCACGCATAGTGGGCATGATTCCCTACTGAAATAAACTATTAGATTTAACTTTTTTCGATCACAGGAATACTTCCAATGGTCTTTAGTCAGAAGGTCTTAACATATAGTTACCCGGCCACATGCCCAACCTTGATAAAGAAGGTTTATGAGTAAGAGGTATTTTTCTACGCAAATAAGAGAGAACGAAAAACAAACAAAATCCAGAAAAGAAGAAAAAGAAATAAAATGGGGCTGCTTCTTTAACAATATCAAATTTCTAGGCCCCAGGGATTCCTAATCTATGCTGTTTCCAGTGGCTAGAGAAGCCATATTAAGGTTCTTTGTAAAATAATTTGATACCTAAAGATTCTATGTCCATTCCCATGGATCTTAGAACATTATAAGCAATTAGCAGGTGCTACATAAATATCAATGAAAATAATAACAGCGGTAAAATTTTATACATGTATAGGTGTAAGTCTGTTTTTGTGGCATTACCTTACTTAATCACATGTGTGGTATTAATTTTATTTTAGAAATAAAGTCTCAAAGGATCTGAGTCCCTAAATCAGGGTCAGGCAGCTCAAGAACTGGGGTTACTCAATTACTAACTACCACAAAGAATCCCTTGCCATTTTGTCAGAAACTTCATAAAATAAGAACCTATGTTACCTTGTGCATAATCAATATTTTAAAAATTAGGAAGTCACTGTTCTCTTTTAGAAAAAAATTAGAGTTGAATTGGAGTTACTTTTTTTAAATGTGGATAAAACCAACATTTTTATCATCATTTTCATAAACCACAGCCTATATGCGGTCAGAAGTGGTTTTATTTAAACACTGACCAAAAAGTTTTCATAGGAGCTAATGCTTTCCATAATACCACCGAAGTGTTGGGGCACCTGGGTGGCTCAGTAGATTGAGCGTCTGACTTCAGCTCAGATCATAATCACCCTTTACATCGTCAGCGGTATTTGAAATGTATGCATGGCCTCAAGTAAAAGCGATGGCCCATGAAGAAACTTAAAGCATTTTGTTATACTGGACTATTAAGCACATTCATACTTCATAAAATTTAATAGTGTGTCTATCATGATTTATTTTTTAAGTCGGCCAGAGGCTTTTACGAGACCAAAACATGACTAAACGGCACCAAATACTCTGTCAAGCTTAATGTCAAGACTTCAAGTCTCGCCCCAAACTTAAAAGTTAACTTTCTTCCCTCAGCATGAAATGAAAGTCTCCCCTTAAATAAATTAAAATGCTTCTCAGCCTACAAAGAATTTCTCGGAGCTGAAAGGATATATTCTTTGCAGGCTACTAGGTCAGAGATGTTACAAAAGAAGTCAAAGAATCAACACTATTCACACAAGGGAGGCTGGACCAAGGAAATATCAGGTGCCAGATGGCATCTTTTAGAATCAGGACAGCTGTTTTTACTGGTGGGAAGAGGGATCCCCAAAGAAAGGAGTATTGATAGGGACTAGCTCTTAGCTGCACAGGCTGTGTGACAGTCTAAATCCAGTGACCACTAACCAGAGAATGTGTGGAAAATGTGTCCTGTCACTACAGGCTTTAGCATTTTTGTGTGAACTGCTAGCTAAGGGAAATTGTATGTAAGCCACTAGCTATCTGTTAATCCATAAATCATCTAATGCACATGTACACATTCTTTACAAAAATGTGCAGCTAACATATCATGGGACTCACTGTAACTTCTCTGCAAGACACTCATTCGATCAGTATGTGACTAAATTAATGACTCTTACTTTTATGTGTGCATCCTTTCCCATATCCACACACTCCTAGCACATGGACTAATGAGCAATAAAATGATTCATAAGACAATAAAACCGGAGAGAAATAAAGCCTTCAATTAACCACAAACTGAGAGAAATTCCTAGCAAATAACCACTATAAAGCATGTTGTTGTTATAGTATGTAAAGCATATTCCTAATTTTACATCTGATACAGCATCTAAAGTAGGACTAGGCATAGAGTAATTACTCAGGAAATAAAATTGATTAATAAACATAGGGAAGAAAAATCTAAGCATGGGGAATAAATAAAAGAATAAATGTCTATTTATTACAAAGACCCACATCTGCTGTACTGTGAAGCATTTCTTTCTTGTGGACTCAAGAAATGTTAAGTTTGCACCAAAGTATTCTTAAAAAACTTTTAAAAATGTTTATTCTTATTTTTGAGAGAGAGAGAGAGAGAGAGAGAGCACGCGTGAGCAGGACAAGGAACAAAGAGAGGGAGACGCAAAATCAGAAGCATACTCCAGGCTCTGAGCTGTCAGCATAGAGACCGACACAGGGCTTGAACTCAGGAATCACAAGATCATGACCTGGACTGAGGTCAGACGCTAAACCGACTGAACCACCCAAGTGCCCCACACCAAACTATTCTAATTAAAACTATAACTTTATTTAAATGTCTTTATCACAAAATTTTTAATTCATATTTTTGGATGTCTTATGTCTATATCCCGTTTTTTCAGCCTATTCCTTTTTGTCTCTTATCCCTTAATTTTAGTAGTTTTCCATTGTATATATAAACCACAACTTCTTTATCCATTCATCAGTTTATGGACATTTAGGCTCTTTCCATCATTTGGCTATTGTTGAAAGTGTTGCTATAAACATTGGGGTACAAGTGCCCCTAGGCATCAGCACTCCTGTATCCCTTGGATAAATTCCTAGCAGTGCTATTGCTGGGTCATATATATATGAAATGGAATGCAACTTGGCAATGAGAAAGAATGAAATATGGCCTTTTGTAGCAATGTGGTTGGAACTGGAGGGTATTATGCTAAGTGAAATAAGCCATACAGAGAAAGACAGATACCATATGGTTTCACTCTTATGTGGATCCTGAGAAACTTAACAGAAACCCATGGGGGAGGGGCAGAAAAAAAAAAGAGGTTAGAGTGGCAGAGAGTCAAAGCATAAGAGACTCTTAAAAACTGAGAACAAACTAAGGGTTGATGGGGGGTGGGAGGGAGGGGAGGGTGAGTGATGGGTATTGAGGAGGGCACCTTTTGGGATGAGCACTGTATGGAAGGAAACCAATTTGACAATAAATTTCATAGATTGAAAAAAATAAAATAAAGTCATTCCTCATATTTAAGAATAAAAAAAAAAATTAGTAGTTTTATTTCCCTTCTGTTTAAAAGACTAATTCATGCTCACTGTAAAAAACAAATCAGAAAATATGAAAAACTATAAAGAGAAAATAGAGGTCAACACTAATCCCACAGTCCATAATTAACCATTGCTAACATTTTAGTAACTTCCCTTCAGACTTTTCTTAATTCGGATATTCAAACGAGACACACTACACACACTTACAGGTTTTTGTTCTGTTTTGTTCTTCAGAAACATTTTTGACCTAGTATTGTGAAATGAGCCTGTGGCTCCCAACCGTCACTGTGTCACAACAGTTCAACACTGGGTAAAATGTTTTAATTTTCATTTCCAGGAATAGCCTATCCATCCACCAAAGTATCTATACGAGAAGATTTACTGTAGCTTTGTTGATATTAGAAAAAACAAAACTGGAAGCATCAATGGGAGTCTGGTTATTAAATTATAAACCTCCGTACAAAGGAATCATAGCCATTAAAAAGACTTATTATAAGAGATTTCTCAGTATTTAATGAAAATTTCATCTTTTGAGAAGTTTAACTTAAAGCATAGAGTTACTGTGAGTGATGTGTACCATTAAAGAAATTTTTTCTTCATGAATTCATGACAAAACAAGTTACAGAATAATATGTACTTCTAGAAAGAGGTCTTGGTAATTTTTTATTTTTTCATCTTTATACCCCTCATTATATATTAAATTTTTTAAAATCACTGGTAAAAACAGGGAAATAGAAATTAAAACCACAATGAGATATCACTTCACACCTGTCAGAATGGCTAAAAGCAAAAACACAAAACCAACAAGTGAAATAATAAAAGTTGGCGAGGATGTGGGAAAAAGGAACCTTCGTGTACTCTTGGTGGGAATGCAAAGTGGTGCAGCCACTGTGGGAAACAGTATGGAGTTTCCTCAAAAAATTGAAAACAGAATTACCATACCATCCAGTAACATACTACTGGGTATTTACTTATGGAATAAGAAAACACTAATTTGAAAGGATACATGCACCCGTATGTTTATTAAAGTATTATTCACAATAAACAATGCAAGCAGCCCAAGTGTCCATCGATAGATGAATAAAGAAGAGGTGGTGTATATACATACGTGATTCAATATTATCAGCCATAAAAAAAGAATAAAATCTCGCCATTTGCAACAACATGGATGGAGCTAGAGAGTATAATGCTTAAGCAAAATAAGTTAGTAAGAAAAAGATAAATACCGTATGATTTCACTCACACATGGAATCTAAGAAACAAAACAAATGAACAAAAGTGGGGGGATATAAACCAAAAAACAGACCCTTAACTGTAGAGAACAAACTGGTGGTTACCAAAGGGGAGATGGTTGGGGGGATGGTTGAGATAGGTGAAGAGGATTAGGAGTATACTATCATGATGAGCACTGAATAAAGTACAAAATTGTTGAATCACTATGTTGTACACCTGAAACTAACATAACACTAATATTGTATAGTAACTATACTGGAATTAAAATTGAACATAAACAGAGCTAAGAAAAATAATAAAAACATTGCAAAAAATAAATCAGGCAAGTTTTAACTAGGGAAAAGGTAAGTCAAGAACTATGAAGGGTCTGACATTTTACACTATAACCTAACAAGTTCACATGGCACAATTTCATAAAGACACAAAATTCCTGGGTCAGAGATAAGACTATTACTCACAAAAATGGCAACAGCTAGATGGTCAGCATTTTCTTATACTAGTTCCCCTAATCCCACAAAGCACTGTAAAGAGAGCTACATGATACTTGCACACATCCCGGGTTGTATTACAAGAGAATAACCTTGAGCTTTAAGAATGTGAGTCTTTTATACTGGGCACGTCTGTTCTTTGCCCTCAAAGAAGAGATTTCTATTTTCCAAGGCTGTTTCTTACACAAACATACTTGAAAAGATAGTCTCTGGAACAAAGTCAGTTGGTAATTCTCTCAAAACATGGTCAAGTGCAAGAGACTCGTGGAGAACCTGTTCCTAGCAGAAGACACACCCCACTGTTTTTAATGGCTGCATATTCAATTCTATCAGTGTTCTACAATACATTTAACTAATACCTTAGGAGACATCTTATTACTTGAGTTTAATCTAGAATTGGGATTGGTGAATTAGACTACTATACGCTCTTAGAAATATTTTCTTATAGGCACCTCACGTTGCCCTCTAGGAAGCTTACAGGAATTGCTTGCACCCCTGTAATAAATGTTTGGTTCTCCCTACTTTCACTAACATGGGACATTTTCAATCTGATCTCTTCATACCTAATAAAGTAACATCTTACTTTGTTTTCGTTTTGATTTGTTGTTTACTAATAAAATTGACTATTTTTCAATATACTTATTGACCATGTATCTTTCTTCTTTTATATATCAAATAATGACATCCATCAGGCCATCATTTTTTAATGGAGAATTCATCTCTGTTTTATTGATGGGTAAGAACTCTTTATGCATATATTAAGACTATTCATCCTTTACCTGTTATAGGCTACCTCTTCTTATGGTATAGTCCATTAAGGATTTTTATACAATACAATGAATGTAGTTCAGTATGGACCCATAGACATTTACCCTATTCTTAATTTTTTTTTTAACGTTTTATTTATTTTTGAGACAGAGAGAGACAGAGCGTGAACAGGGGAGGGGCAGAGAGAGAGGGAGACACAGAATCTGAAACAGGCTCCAGGCTCTGAGCTGTCAGCACAGAGCCCGACGCGGGGCTCGAACTCACAGACCGTGAGATCATGACCTGAGCCGAAGTCGGACGCTTAACCGACTGAGCCACCCAGGCGCCCCGACATTTACCCTATTCTTAAGGACAACCTCCTAGCCCCCAGATTATCAGCCTACCTCTGAAGGAAAAGCTACCATAATTACACGGCTATAACAGGGCTATAAACCCCTTTATTTCTTTATTTGGACATCCCTGACTTAATATGCTATCAAAAGTCTGTGCTAAAGAGCTTAACACTCATCCATTTGCAAATGTGAATTTTCACATAAGTCCTTCTTTCTCTTCCCAGCCAAATTTCATAGGATTAAGTCTGAAACTAATTATAAAAGCCATGTGGAACACTAAGAAACAAGACTAAAAAGGTTCTAATGGAAGAATTTGATCCAAGCCTATTTTAATAGAAATGTCTCATCTCTCTCAGTGTTAGAATGTAAGTCAGTATCCGCTAACTTCCCTATTTCCCAGGCCAAGTAAACACAAAAGGTTGTTCTATCTCCCTATGAAACTCATGTGCTTTGCTGTAAATATTATAAAACTTAAAGAAGTTACATAATTTGTTAATCTTGCTGCTGATCTCCCTATCTGGAGAGGTCTTTTAATTACCTTTGAAAACCTTGTTCCAAGACAAAAAAAATCATTTCCTGTAAATCATAGCCAGAAATTACAGGAATATAAAAGGGAGAATATATTATAATTTAAAGTAATTTTCAAAAGAGATGACAACATTAAAATCAAGTCCTTCTGCTGTGTAACAAAAGTACTTTTCCCCAAAGAGAAAAATGCAAAAAAAAAAAATTTAATGCTGTCAGGCAACTATATTCAAACAATCTACTAGAACAAAATTTGACAGGGTCTTTTCTGTGAAATGAAAGGGAATGTGTTAAATCAGAACTCAGTTGTGAATGTCAAATCTCAAAATTCTCAAGGAAACCTTTTCAATGATTTCAGGTAACTGATGTGCATACTTAAATACAATTTAAAAAAAAACAATTTCAAGGTCATGATAAAAAAGAAGTAACCTAAGAGATCCAGGTTCCTCCAGTGCTTGTGTTGGCTTGGGAAAATCAAAGTTGAACTAAAATCTCTTAAGACTTGGGAAACCATCAGGCTCTGGAGGCACCTAGCTCATGAGACACAAAGAACACCTTCAAAACACAGGAGAGACATTCAGGGTCCCAAATCTATATCCAAAAAATCCAGCATTTCTGGTGGCACCAGAAAGTGAAAGGTACTTTCACAGTCAGATGCTATCAATATTCTCTATTCTCCGGGTCACAGAGAAAAGACTTCGAGGGGGCATTCATTGAATTGTTCTTGGCACCGTAGAATCACTTGGGGCCCACAGATAACTCCCTTTCTGTGTGTGTGTGTGTGTGTGTGTGTGTGTGTGTGTGTGTGTGTATCCATATATACACACATATTCATATATTTATATATATACCGATGTATGTACACATAACTTTAATCCAACACCCCCACCAACTTTCAGTTTATCTTCCTCATGTCCAAACTGAAATGTAAAAGAATAAACACGAGCTTGGACTAGTATCTTCTCATCCCCTCCCTTGTATTTACTTACTTCTCACAACAACTCCCATTACACATTGAGCCTTGAAGATTAGTGACTTACTTCATATCACACCCTGAGGGAACAGTCAGTGGGCTTTCACTCTCAGAAACTTCCAAGACTTGGTTTTTCTTTGCCTCTCTTTTGCTACCTGAGTTTAACTACCTTCTGGAGCACAGGGAAGGGCTCTGTGTTATTCTAACCCTCCCCAACATGGTCACAGAGGCCCCACACAGCAGACAATATCTTTTTCCTTCAAATAAGAGAAGAGATGTTCTATTCGTGCACTCCAGACCAGGTACAGCTAAAATCCTGAGCCAAATGGCCCCATAAATGAATGAGTCTTTCCATAACTCTTAATAACTGAATATGTAAACTGGAACCACAGGCTTATATAGCCCCTTGGATTCACAGAATCATGGAATCTGGAATCTGGGCAGTACCAGAAATCTCACTTGATCCAACCAAGTGACCATTTTCTGATGAGATAAAACATAAAAATTTGTTTATATTCCCTGTTCACTAATGTATTCCTCTATGTACTGATACACAAAGCAAAAGCATGGCAGAGTCTTCTTTGATAGTTGGTTTAAAATCAACCTTCAGGGGCACCTGGGTGGCTCAGTTGGTTAAGCGTCTCACTCTTGATTTTGGCTCAGGTCATGATCTCACAATTCATGAGTTTGAGCCCTGCATTGGGTTCTGCACTCACAGCACAGAGCCTCCTTGGGATTCTCTCTTCTCCTCTCTCTCTGCCCCTCCCCTGCTCTCTTTCTGCCTCTCTCAAAAATAAATAAATGTTTAAAACAAAATTTTTAATCAACCTTCAGATTCTGTGTTTCCCTCTGCCCCTCCCCCACCCGCACCTGGTCTCTGTCTCTCAAAAATAAACAAACATTTAAAAAAAATTTGTTTAAGGAATGCCTGGATGGCTCAACCTTTAAGCATCCTACTTTTTTTTTTAATAATTTTTTTACATTTATTTATTTATTTTAATTTTTTTTTTGCGTTTTATTTATTTTTGAGACAGAGAGAGACAAAGCATGAATGGGGGAGGGCCAGAGAGAGAGGGAGACACAGAATCCGAAACAGGCTCCAGGCTCTGAGCTGTCAGCACAGAGCCCGATGTGGGGCTCGAACTCACGGACCGCGAGATCATGACCTGAGCCGAAGTCGGACGCTCAACCGACTGAGCCACCCAGGGGCCCCTAAGCATCCTACTTTGGCTCAGGTCATGATCTCACAGTTCACGTGTTCGAGCCCCACATCAGGCGCTGTGCTAACAGCTCAGAGTCTGGAGCCTGTTTTGGATTCTGTGTCTCCCTCACTCTGCCCCTTCCCCCCTCACACTCTGGCTCTCTTACTCTGAAAAATAAATAAACATTAAAAAAAATTTTATGAAAAAAAAATTAACCATGCAGTCTTGCACCACACTTTGAGACAAAAAAAGAACTATATGGTCAAAAATAATGGGAGGAAGCATGCTAGGTAAAATGATGTATGTCAGAATAGGGCCAGATGATGTTTGGGAAGACAAATCTAAGAGCTAGTGCAGTTTTTTGAAATGTTATTAATTAAAACCACCTTGATTTTCACTCTTCCCTTAGGTTTTCTTTACAGTCAAAACTGTGGCATTCATCCAGTTTGAAAGAGGATGTAAGGTATGAACTGAACCTATGCCAGGTGGAGGAAAAGATCCTAATAAGAAAATGTCTCTCTTGGGTCACTGCACTTATAATTCTCTGACTTATGCTTGTTCTCCAGAGAAGTGTATTAATCCATTTGTTCTGTAAACGCTGGCCCTGCAGAGACACAAAAAGTATTTAGCAGAAGCAGATTTGCTGTGAGGGTAATGAACTCGAAGTTTTAAGGTTCTCACTTGCAGTGGGAGGTATGCTGCCAATGTCACAAGATTATACATTTTGGTAAAATTGGCAAAAGCAAAATATTTTATTTTTTTATTAAATTTATTATCAAATTGGTTTCCATACAACACCCAGTGCTCATCCCAGCAGGTGCCCTCCTCAATGCCCATCCCCCACCCCTGTCAACCCCCAGTTTGTTTTTAAGAGTTTTTAAGAGTCTCTTATGTTTTGGCTCCCTCCCTCTCTAACCATTTTTTTTTCCTTCCCCTCCCCCATGGTCTTCTGTTAAGTTTCTCAGGGTCCACATAGGAGTGAAAACATATGGTATCTGTCTTTGTATGACTTATTTCACTTAGCATAACCCTCTCCAGTGCCATCCACGTTGCTACAAAAGACTATATTTCATTCTTTCTCATTGCCACGTAGTACTCCATTGTGTATATAAACCACAATTTCTTTATCCATTTATCAATTGATGGACATTTAGACTCTTTCCATAATTTGGCTATTGTTGTACTGGTTGATAATGACATGACTCCTTTCCATGCAGATGTTGAAGTGGAAAGAAACAGCCATCTTCATCAATCCTTACAGCACAGTGGTGTTGAAGGGGCTGAGTTATTTTGGGATCCAGCTAAGAGAAGAAGTTGAGTTGGAAAGATATTTTGTTTAACTGTAATGGGATGTAGTTATGCATTTCACAGCCACTTCCACGGGTAGTTAAATTACTGCTAGCAGGGGCAGCATAGGAACAGCTTCCAGGATGGATATTCCTACTGCCACTGTGCTGGTCGCCCCAGCAATGGAGCATAAAGATGTGGGACCAGAGGTCATATTACTATAGAAATGGGTCCTATAGCACACAGTGCTAGAAGTATGTGGGTAACGGAGAATAAATAAGGACTGCGAGAAGCTCAAAGTTAGAAGAAAACTTTTCCAATTATAAAACATAAAATTATAAAACAGAAGATTGGGTTCTCATGGTCCATAGGAATTTTGACATATGGGCCAAAGGAATTTTTCTCATGTTAGGAATATATTCAATGATGCAATTCATGAAATTGTAATTTATTTTTCATTTTTTATTGGGAAATACGCTACACAGAATCTATACTATTCCTGTATTTATAGGGTAGAAATTGATAGTAACATATTAAATATCAAGTATGTTTATAACAGTTCACATGTGAAACTAGTTTCTCACATTTGACAATACTAAAAATGTATATTATCAGTAAGCTGTTAAGTTAAAAAACTTCTTTAAATCATCAGTAACAGAAAAACTTTTAAGCAACATGCTAGAAAAAAGACTGAATTTTCTTTCTATGCTCTCTATAGAAATGGTATCACAAACTTAATGTCATGTGAAGAAGAAATCAAAGGGTACGCAGCCTCAAGATGTGGAAAATAATAACACTGAAAATATTATTATGTTAACAAGTAATACATTTTTAAAATCTAAGCTATTTTTCTGATTTTATATGTTTATGCTACCTACCAGGTTTTTTATAACAGTACTCTGATGTGATTTCTTTTTACGTTCTAAGTAAAAATTGACTTTCATACTTCAATCTGTATTTGCAAGTTTGAATTCTTTTTCTCAACCAGTGCTCCCAAAATTATAAAATCTTTGGGGCTGATAAAACTCAGACTCTTTCCTAAAAGATCATCCCTAGAAGAATCAGGAGTTCTGAAGGGCCAAGAGGCCTGAAGAAGGGAGACAGGTCAATGGGCCACCCACCATGTGGGTCCCCTACAAGCTAAGGGTGCTCCTCGGGATGGGTGTGGCAATCTTTCTGTTCTGGGCAGAGTGAGGGAAGAAACCTATCAGGAATTAAGAGGCTGGCCAAGCAGGTGGGAACAGAGCAGGGTGCAAAGAAGGGACCAGGCACAACACAAAATTTCTCTAAAACTCCCAAGGGAGAAATAAACATTCAGGGAGCCAAGTACAGGAGAGGAGGCCAGTTGGTGCCCCAATTCACAGTTGAGATAATACCAATTATGCCTCTGGCCTCAAGAACAAGACAGATGTGATGATCCTGGCACTGAGGGCTGTTGAGGTGGGGGAAATTTATAGTAGCCACAGTTTAGGCTAACTGCCCCCATGTAAAACGCTTCAGCTCTAATAACCTTATCACCCGTGAAACACCATTTTATTTTGCTAACAAATTCCCCTTTTGGGATTAAAGTCTTACTATCAGGCACTCACAGAAAGGCACATAGCCTACCCTCATACATGCCTAGTTTTTCCCCATCTGGAACCTTTCTAGTCAAAGTCTTCATTTAGGAAACATTTAGTCTTCTTGACTTTCCCCATGTATTAGTCTCCTACAGCTATCGTAAAAAGTCATCATAAACTTGATAGCTTAAATCAACAATAATGTATTCCCTCACAGTTCTGAAGGCCAGATATCAAAAATCAAGGGGTTGGCAGAGTGCCCCCCTCCAGTGGGGGATCCTCCCTTGCCTCTTCCAGCCCCTGCTAGCTGCAGGCATTTCTTCACTCATAGCCCCCTAACACCAGTTTCTACCTCCATTTTCACATAACCTCCTGTTCTCCTCCCTTACAAGGATACTTATGACTGGACTTAGGGTCCACCCAATAATCTAGGACAATCTCATCTTATGATCCTTAACTTACTGTCTATGCAAAGCTCCATTTCCCAATGAGCTCATATTCACAAGTTCTGTGAATTACGGGTAGTCATATCTTTTGAGGAGCCATGATTCAACCCACTACATGCATGCGGGCACTTGACAGAGCAAAGAAACCTAAACCCTGACTCAGTTGTCCGTTCATCAAATTTCCATCTCTAAAACAGTACGGTCCAATAGAACTTTCTACCATGATGAAAATGTTCTCTATCTGTGCTGTCCAATATGGTGAACACTTGCAGCTACTGAGAACTTCAAACATAGCTAATGAAACTAAGGGAACAATTTTTTTCACTGTTTTAATTTTAATTAATTTAGATGTAAACAGCTACATGTGTTTATGGCTGCTATGTAGGACAGTCATAGCTCTAAAATTTTTTGTAGGCCTTGCTATGTATTTTTCCAACTTTATCAAGTTATGATAGATAAAAATTAGATCTATTTAAGGTATATAATGTGATTTAATATAAGTATACACAGTGAAATGCAATCAAGTTAATGAATATATCCATCACCTCACATAGCTCTATGTGTGTGTGTGTGTGTGTGTGTGTGTGTGTGTGTGGTGAGAACACTTAAGATCTATTCTCAGCAACTTTACAACACAGAACTATTAACTACAGTCACCCAGATGTACATTAGATATCTGGAATTTCTTCATCTTATAACCAGAAATTTGTACCCTTTGACCACCATCTTTCTATCCCCTAACCACTCTACCTCTTGCACAAGAGAACCGCATTCTACTTTTTGGATCTGTAAGTTTAACTTTTTTAGATTCAACATATAAGTGAGATAATACAGTATTTATCTCCCTCTCTCTCTCTGACCTACTTCAGTTAGCATAATGTCCTCAAATTTCATACAAGTCATGTATGGCAGGAGATTTGCTTTTTTTTCATGGCTGAATAATGTTTCATTGTGTGTATGTGTATGTATGTAGGTTCTATGTGTGTATGTATGTGTGTGTGTGTGTGTGTGTATATCCATCCATCCACCCAATAATGGACATATATGGTAAAACCTTGGATTGTGAGAAACTTGTTCTGTGAGTGCTCCATAAGACAAGAAAATTTTCTAATAAATTTTTTTATTTAAAAAAAATGTTTTAAATGTTTTATTTATTTTTGACAGAGAGAGAGAGACAGAGAGTGAGTAAGTGGGAGGGAGAGAGAGGGAGACACAGAATGCAAAGCAGGCTCCAGGCTCTGAGCTGTCAGCACAGAGCCCAATGTGGGGCTCGAACCCACAAACCGTGAGATCATGACCTGAGCCGAAGTCAGGCACTTAACCAACTGAGCCACCGAGGCACCCCTTAAAAACATTTTAATGTTTATTTCTGAGGGATGAAGGGAACAGAGTGTGAGAGGGGTGGGGCAGAGAGAGAGAGGGAGATAGAATCCAAGGCAGGCTCCAGGCACTGAGCTGTCAGCACAGAGCCCAACACAGGCTTCAAATTTATAGATTGCGAGGTGATGACCTGAGCCCAATTCAAATGCTTAATTGACTGAGCCACCCAGGCACCCCATAAATTTTAACTTGATAAACAAGCGATGTCTTGCAACACAAGTAGTATTTGATGCTGAATGTCACATGATCACAACTGAGCCAATGGTTTTTCTCTCTCCTTCCCTCACTGTAGGATTGTGGATGATCATCTCCCAGGCTTGGATGCTCGGTCTCAGGCCATGGTGTTTGGCAGAAATCAATGATTTTTTAGAACGCTGGAAGGTGCCCTCAACTGGCACCAGTGTATTTTTTGTCACTTCAAAGCACCTATGGACAGTCCTTTGCTTTTCCATAGAAGAGTAAGCTTAGGAATGCTTTGCTTCATTCTAGGTCAGGCTGCCTGAAGATATAGACCCTTTCCTCTGCTTATTGCCAATTTCATTAAATACAGTACATGACAAGCGTTAATTAATACTGTACTATAGTCAACATCCACATGAGTGTATACAATGGTCCCCATGTAGAAAAAGTTTGAAGAGAAGGGTAGTAGAAGAAGGAAATGATTACGGTGGAAGAAGGAAATCTTTGATAAGTACAAATGAGGTATGCGAGTGGCCAAAATAGCAAGATTTTATAAGAAGTCTACATCTGCATCTCATCTGCAGAGGAGGGGGAGAAAAAGGCAGAATAATCCCTCACCTCAAATGAGACTAGGGAGATGTACAAAATGTGGGAAACAGGGCAAAATTTTGTAGAAAAGCATCACCCGAATAAGGCTGTAGCAGTGCAAGCAATCAATCTGTTTAATGACAATGCAATGTCACATTTCCACAAAATACTCAAAAGGAGGCAAAAGCAAATGTCATTGGATAGGTTCCTTGTCAAAAGTGAATGCAAAGAAAAAGGTTTCATTGAGCCAACAGACAGCAGTGATTCCATTAGTGATAGTGGAAGTCGTCCTACACAATAACCCTCCTCTCATTCCACAATCCCAAAATATTTATATAAAAAATGATTACAATACTGTAATATTTATAATACAAAATAATAAAGAACATATAAATATGAAGAAAAATAAACAAATGAACTTGCACTTACCTTTGAAAAGCTTCATGGCTGGTGTGAGGGAGACAAGAGAAAGGAAGGTTATGGTGTAGAATGACTTTAAATATCAGTAATGGAAACACTGCTATCTAGTTGCTCAATGGCATCTTTTTCTCCTAGGGATTCTCTCTCTCCCTCTCTGTTCTGCCCCTCACCTGCTTGCACACACATGTGCACTCTCTCTCTAAAAAAATAAATAAACTTAAAAAAATGAGAAACTTCACTTACCCTTGTCACTTCTGAAGCCTAGAGTATGAGACAGTGTGTACTTTTCTCTCATCCCGACTGTGCTTACAGGCAGACTGGGGGGTATACTCTGGGCTTCAAGCCTGTAGCTCAGGCAGGTCTTTAGAACAGCTTGATTTCTTTGGTTATAGGCCACAGAAACTGGCTGCCCAGCAAAAAAGAATGTGTTTATTAGAAGGTGATCAAAAAACTGGAAAAAAAACTTAGAAACAAGCAGAACCCAACTGCTGCAGAAGCTGAGAAGGAGGTAGTCAGGGTTGATCCTTAACCAAGGCCTGTCTGCAATGGGATACGTGGATTCCAAACACATATGGTCTCTTTGTTCCTCTATTTAAGATTCTTAGTCCATGGAAGGAACATGCAATTGGTCTAACGTGGGTCCAATCCCTTCTCTTGGCTAGTGAAGGCCAGTGTACCTGACTATAGTCCCACCAGGCTACTTTCAGGGGCAACAAGGTAATGAACCCACCATGATGCTTTTAGGAAGAGGGGAAAGATTTTAAGCAGCAGAAGAGACAAAATATCCACAAGACTAAGCGCATGCCATAGGTCTTAGAGTAACAGAATATCAATGTCATTCTCTAGAAGATAAAAATGATGTCAGTCTCCAGCATAATGGTAATGGTTCCATGTGGACAACAATGGGGTTTTGACCCTAGCACACTGATGAAAGAACTTTCTAAGTGCTACCCACATATCATCTACCATAGTTGCAGCCTGAGCGTAGAAAGCATTCATTCAACCACATTGACAGTGAGATAGTCTTCTCAAGGAGCAGAAACAGCATTTGTCATGTGACTCTGTCATTTGTGGTTTATCATTGCTACCGGTGGGTGGAGGGTCAGAGGAATAATAATAATGAACATAACTGTGACTAGAGAATTTGCGTGGCAAGCACAAAACTAGGTATTTTATGGACATCAACGTCAATCTGTCACATGGCTGTCCTTGGCCAGTTTGTTCTCCTTTTTATTTATAGAAGTCTCTAATGATTATCTCTATCACCAGCAGTGGATACTCCAAGTCTGGTTGAAAACAATAAAGGTGTCCTGCAGAAAGGGCTTCCAGAGAATAAAAGTTCCAGAGAATATGACCTTAAGCTTTTTCAGGGGTTAGCTTCTGCAGACCTGTAATATTTTCTCTGGCTTCTGGGTTGAAATATTCTGCTTTTTTATTGACTCCATTGGTGTAACATAAAAGAGAACAATGAAACTAACTTGCAGAAAAAGATCACAGGCAGACACGAAGCTCTGGTCTTGCTAGCAGACAGGTAACCTAGAGAATTTACTTTTGCAGTGAACATCCAGGACTAGTGTGAGATTGCTTTGCACGGGTTGCTGCAAGTCGTTAGCAGACAGGTGGATAGCCTGAGTCTCCAGGAAGCCAACAGAGGCCCAGAGAATATAAACATTCCTGGAAGGGTGCCAGGTGAGTTTCTTATACCTGGTAGGGATCCTCACTCTGTGCAGGTGGAGCTATCAGCAGGTGGAAAGGTTGGGGCCACAGGGAAACCCAGATATCATCTAAGAACATCTTGCTTTGTCTATTTTGTGTAGTCACCATAAAGCAGTTGAGTGTTTACACACTTTGTAATTAAATAAACAGTATGTTGATAAATTATATCTGCTGGCATATTTCCATCAGCCACAGCACAACCATCGTGGCTATAATATACATGTCTTTTCAGAACATTCCTGATACAAAACAAGGCAGATTGGAAGAGGAGAAGAACTACTGAATCCAGGAGTGCCAGTCAATTTGAGGGATCTTATCTGCAGTCAAGAGGGTAGGAAGAAAAATTTATCTCATCCAGAGTGAAGTGAAAACCAGCTGAAAATAAAAAAGAGCCAAGAAAAGAGTATTTGTCAAGGCATTGAGAGAACAGAAAAGATAGGGCAAAGACGAATCATAGAATACTGGGTTTTCCAAAACAAAGCAAAACAAAACAAAACGTTTGGAATAATTTCAAGAGTCAGTATACCGTTAAGCACTGACAGCAGATACCTGGAGATAGAGATATCACGGAGGTGTTCGTCAGTATCATTAAGGTGTGCAACTAGGTAACAATGGATGTTATTTAAATAAAGGTAAAAGAAAGCAAACATAGATATAAGTATATTCAGTTAGACTCTTTTCCAAAAGTAAAAGTAAATAGGCCTCAGTTATATCCTACTGAGGAAATATAGTATAGGGATAGGTGAAGAGTGAGAAAGCAGGAGAAAACACCTCATCCACCAAAGAGTCACTCTGAGGCCCAATGTTCACATTACAAGAAAGAAGAAGTATCACCAAGAAATGGAACCAAAGTTTGTCATGGTCCAGGTCCAGCAGCAGCTCTGGGAGCCCATTCCATCAGAAACAACAGTCCATAGCTCCCAGCTACCTTATCGATTGCTCTGAAATTTCTATTTTTAAAGAAAAAAGGTTTGATCAAGTCAAATACAGAACACCACGCACGTCTGGAACTTAACTTCCTACTAGGTCAGCCTATGTAAGGTGCCCTTTCAATGAACGATTTCAACAAATATTAACTGAACATTACTATGTGCTCGTCCTTTGCCCAAGCACCAGGGAAAAAACCAGAATACTGAATAGAATAAACAAGACCCCTGCTTTCAAAGAGCTTATAGCAGGAAAGGGGAGGAAGCAAACATGAAAAATACAAAACAATAAATAAATACAACAGTCTGAGAAAGACATGAAGCACATTAGAAGGATACCTACCCCAGACTTGGTGGGTCATAGAAGAAGTGACATCAAAATGGCCCAATGTGCACTTATACATGTTTTGGAAGGTGGTGCTCCTAATGCAGGAAGAACAAAATATACAATGCCCATACACAATTAAGTTCCTGGCCTCGACAAAAAAGTACATGAGATAAGTTTGGTGGGGCTGGATCATGCAGTGTGACTGGGGATTCGGGAAAGCTAAGAATGCAGGCAAATGCAGTCAACAGTACACACCAAGGGAGCCATTCAAGGGTGTGAGGCACAAGAGTGACAGGATCACACTAAAATTCTTACAATTAAGGAAGATCACCCTGTCTGGCTGTTGAGAGGAAGATGAGAGAAGAGGAAGATTTGGAGGCAGGGACGCCAGGTAGGAAACACAGAAGACAGTGGATGGGGGTGGACTTGGCGTAGGGGGAAGTGTACAGAGGAGGAAGTAGATGCTTGTGGAAGATTACTGGGAGTTTCTCTCAGTGACGTGGGGCAATTGATTGATTGCTAGGGTGAGGGAGAAAAGGAAGTCAAACATGACACTAGGGCATCTAGCTACAGACTACTGAGTGAACAGCTATGTAATTTATAAAGACTAACCATCAAGAAAGAGGAGCAGGTATGAGGACAAAGATCATGAGTTCAGGTTTCAACATGTTGAACTTCAGAAGCCTACAGGACACTGACATGAAGATTTCCACTAGGCACCTGATGTGTAGACACAAAGACAGAGAGGTCTCATCCAGACAACGGTCTAACACAGAGATACGATTATGAGACTCATCAATGTGAAGAAGGTACTAAGTGCTAAGGGCCTGAATGAGCTCTCCCAGCTTGGGTCTGCTGGGACCAAATGGCAAAGTCACTCAGCACAAAGCAAAGCCACTTTCTACAAGAATAACCACCTGGGATCACTCATTTGAGAAAGGGCTGTGAACAGACAGTGCTTCCTGGACTGTCTAACACAGCAAAGGGAGGGGCTGACTACCCTCTTCCACTTTCAAAATGTGGTTCAAAGCTCCCTGTCACAGTGTATTCAGACTGCTGTAACAAAATACTGCAGACTGGGCAGCTTATAAGCAACAGAAACTTATTGCTCATAGTTCCACAGGCTGGAAGTCTGATGTCAGGGTGGCAGGATGGCCAGGCGAGAGCCCTCCTCCAGGCCACAGACTTCTTGTATCCTCACAAAGTGGTGGTATCCTTGTGAGGATACAAGGAGACCTCTCTGTTAACACTTTCATAAAGACATTAATCCTACTCATGAGGGCTCTACCCTCAAAACTAAGCATCTCCCAAAGATCTCGCCTCCTATTACCATCACCTTTGGGGGTTAGGGTTTCAACATACAAATGGGGAGACACAAATATTCAGACCTTAGCACTTTCTGACACAGAAGAGTCATTCATGGATATTCATGGATAATTGTTCAATATTTTGGCATTGATTTATATAAGTTCTTTATGTTTTCAGATATATCATTTGCAAATCTTCTCCCATTCAGTAGGTTATCCTATGGAGGTTCCTCAAAAAATTAAAAATAGAAATATCATATGATCTAACAATTCCACTGTACAGTATTTACCCAAGGAAAATGAAAACACCAGTTTGAAAAGATATATGCATCCTTATGTTTATTGCAGCAGTATTTACAATAGTCAAGGTATGGGAGCAACTTAAGTGTCCATCAATAGACATGTAATGGATAAGGAAGATTACGTGCACACTCACACACGCACGCGCGCGCGCGCGAACACTACATAGCCGTGAAAAAGGAGGAGACCGTGTCGTTTGAGACAACATGGATGGACCTGAAGGGAATTATGCTAAGTGAAATAAGTCAGAATGAGAGAGACAAGTACCATATAATTTTACTCATATGAGGAATCTACACCACCACCACCACAACAACAAAAACCCAAACAAACAAATGAAAAAGCAAATAAGCAGAATCAGACTTACAAATACAGAAAAACTAATGGTGGCCAGAGAAGAGGGGACTTGGGGCTTGGGCAAAATGGGTGAAGGGGAGTGGGAGATATAGTCTTACACTTATGGAATAAGTCATAGAAATGAAAGGCACAACACAGGGAATACAGGTCAGTGATACTGTAATAGAGATGTATTGGGATAGATGGTAGGTACACTTGTAGTGAACACAGCATAACACATAAACTTTGTCCAGTCACTATGTTGTACACCCAAAAGGAAAAGGAAAAGGAAAAGGAAAAGGAAAGGAAAGGAAAGGAAAGAAAAGAAAAGAAAAGAAAAGAAAAGAAAAGAAAAGAAAAGAAAAAGAAAAAGAAAAAAGAAACTACTATGTAGTTCTTCTTAGAGCTCAAATCACAGAACCTCCAAACCACTCAGAATGCCAGGACCCCCTCTCCACTGCTGGTGTGGATGTGTGTGAGAGAAGATATGTCAGAATGGAAGGAACATGGGAGAATGAAGAGCCCTGGAAGCAAAGTGCCTTCAGGGTCCCCAGAAATGATCCCCTGCTGTGGGAACCCCCAGCACCACCCTTCCAGGTATCTGGAAGTCCTGGGCTACGGACTCACCCCGGCATCCACCCAAGTCACACCTGACCAGGAGAGAGAGGACAACATGTCCCTAGCACATCTTCCTTTCATTAGCCAAGCCAGAGACTCCAGGGACTAGGAGTGCCCTGGACCAGTGCTCATCTGTAATGCTGCATATGAACTATTATGTTATACTATTGAAAAATATACCCTTAAATCCACATCTTGGGGCACCTGGGTGGCTCAGTTAAGTGCCCAACTCTTTGATTTAGGCTCAGGTCATGATCTCACAGTCTGTGAGATCAAGCCCCCTGTGGGGATCCTTGCTGACAGTGCAGATTCTGCTTGGGATTCTCTTTCTCTCTCAAAAGAAATAAACAAACATTTAAATCTACATCTCTATCAAAAATGAGAAGAAGATTTTAGCCTGAGAAGGCCTGGTGTTCTCCATCACTTATATTGGTTATTTTACTTTACACTCATGACATTCCATTGTATTCACTTACACTGACTGGCTGGCCCCTCCTTTATTAGCAGTTTATGGCCGGTGGTCTAAGCACACTTTCAACTTGAGAATCCTTCATATTATGAAACAAACTTCCAGCGAATTTAGACAATGTACTTTGTCCAAGATAGTACATCACAAACTTCTGACCCTTATTTTTAATAATGGTAAATAAAGTGGATGACAAGATCACGGCTATAGAGTTACAGTTAACCTAAGAGTATTATTACATAGGAAGTTCCAAAACACATTCTGAAGTCAACCCACAAGAGACAGATTTCAGTAAAGTAATTAGTAAATGTTCATTTCACACACACACACACACACACACACACACACACACACACACATCACTCCCCAAAATGAGGCAATTACTCTGATTATTTTGCTGGGAACAAAGAACTAGAAATAAGACAATGGAAATCTCAAGAACATCTGCTTGATGCTTTCAACATTGTAACTATAAAATAAGTAATCATAAAATAGAAAAAAATCAGGTCCCCAGCCAAAAGTAAACAATGATAAATAATCAAAAATCATCTCATGGAATCCAAATCGCAAAGCAAGAAATCTGTTATCATAAATATTTGGCAATTTCCATTGTCTGGTTATCCCAACTGAGAAATGACAGGTATTTGCATAAGGAAAAGAAAAACCAACACTAACCTCAGATCCTTTGTCTTTCGAGTATCATTTACACTTAAAACAGTTAGCTCCTAAGGATTTCAAAACGCTATGCAAACAATTAGGAGCTTCCTAGTTGGGGCTGTCAAGGGGAAAGGGGCTTCTAGAAAAGAAAGCTTGCAAAAGGTGACACCGCAAGACAATGTTGGATACAGAAACTCTGAAATCTGAGTTTCTAGCCTCCTGTTTGAACTTTCTCACTTGCAGAAAATATGTATCTTATTTCCATATTCCTTTCAAACACACACCCCCAAGAATGTTTAAACATGAAATGAAAAGCCTCTTGTCTCCAGCTAAAAATCCAAGGACACACAAATAAACCAGAATAATATAGGGATTGCAGCCTAAGCATGGTTATGCCCAAAGCCTCCCCAACAATGCCTCACACATAATAATAGATACTGAGTAATACTTTTTAAATTAATTAATCCAATTAAATCTCCACAAAAAAGCTACTCCTCACATATACAAATATATAATCAAATTGACCCATATCCATAAATCACATGCTTGCTTATCTCAGATGGGAGGTTTTAAGATTTCCTTCACTAAGAATATTGAAAGCTCTTCCACCATCTAAAACGACTATGTCAAAATAGAATAGCTTCCTATATGAGTTCACAGTTCTCCATTAACACTTCAGAATATGGGTCCTGAACCTCAAGAACTGTTGAGATATTATTTCTTACCAAAGACTGAAAAAAAATTAGGTCACTTAAATTGGTCCCAAAAATCATTTGGCACTTAAAATATGAATAGAAGAGTCAGAGATTTGATCTCCAAATGTGTTGAGATACAAGAAATTATCTTTTTTAATAAATAATTCAAATATCACCAGAATACTGTCAGAAAAAAGGCAGAAAAAGAGGAAATAAAAAAAAGTGAATAAGTATTATATATACCAAGTCAAAGGAGCACATCCATTCCAAGCCAAAGAGACTATAGAATTGCTTTCTGGTTAAACTAAATCTTGATCTTTGATTCTATTTGCAGGAATTGATTTTTGTTGTTGCCTTTTTGTTTGTTTTTTGTTGGGTCCTGGTTCTTACCTCAGGAGGGAGAGAGTCAGTTAAAATGACTCACTTAGGTTCCCAATGCCCTCTTCCTACAGACCAACCCAACAGTCACCTCCACCATTGCCGATGTGAAAAGGGTTCAAATGCCCTTGGATTTCTGGAACATTCTGCTCATTAGTCTCTGTCTAAGGAAAACCATGAGTCCAGGAGATGGACTAAGTAAGCATGCCACTCCCTCCACTTGGAGAACTCAAAGGACAGCCTGTTTGGAAACCGAGCACCCTTCATTCCATCAGGCAGCAGCCCTATTCTCTCCAGGCAATCATGTGCCAACAACAGCTAACAGCCAAGAGGCACTCACCAGGCCAGCTGAGGACTTCAGACTCTAGCAGTGGGACTAAGGGGCCTTTGGACTGAAGACCTATAAAAGTTGTCATTAATGAATTTATCGAGAAATAACTGACCTGCAATAAATTGCACAGCTTACTTTCATGTGAAGCTCCAAGATGAGAGGAGCCAACTATTCTCACACTGCAAAATCAGTTGTGTAGACATCATGCAGGATGGACAAAGGTAGAGTTTGTGCCCCTTGGACCCACTCACACTGAGGTACAGAAGGTTTATATTGAAGGAGATCAGGGGGAGGTATGAATTCTACCCACCCCCCTCCATCTTCAAAGGGGAATGGATTGGGTGTTTTGTTTTTACTTCAAGCTTAGAGACAGGGTCTTCGTGGAAATCTCTCAGTGACTGTGATATGCCCTCCTTGGAACTTGAGGCACAACGGATGTGGGTCTCACTCACATCTGAAAAGTGGCTGCGGCTGAAGCTGCCTGCCTGGGAATTAGTGACAAGAGTGCTGTTTTTGGAAAGTCAACTCCCACCAATGATAGGTGAAAGATGCATATCTCATGTGGATCAAACATGAAGAAACAGAAAGAGAGAAAGAGAGAGAGAGAGAGAGAGAGAAGAGGAAAAGAAAAGAGAGACTGAGAGAGTGAGAGGCAACACTAAGTTATCTCGGATCCTGCTCAAAATGGCATCTTGGAAGGTGTGGAAGATGAGCAGAAAGAGGCTGAAAGTAAAAAGTCACATAGCCTGGGAAGAAAACCCTAAGAAAACCCCAAGCAACCAGTCAGAGCAGGGACATTCATCCAATTCAAGGGAACTGTGAGAGATCCCCAACAATGACACAGCAAGTCTTTGAAGAACCCCAAAATTGTTACCTAAAAAGACAGCTCTGATCACTTTGTTAGCCCAGAGAGCACCAATAGCAGATCATGACATTACCAGTCAAGTAATTAATTTCCTGCCCCCTTAGCATCATCCCATGCCCAACTTCAAATACTAACTCCAAGTGTAGCCAGTGGGCAGGGGGAAGAGTAGAGACATACAGTACAACTAGCCATCCCACTTCCCCCTTGCTGAATCACCAAGAGGAAATTCACCTGGGATACTGGATCAGACAATGCTCAGTGAACTGCACCAGTTTTGAGTGCTCAACAGGCCAGAAGACTTTTTATTAACAAGAGTGAGGAGACAGCCTACAGAATCTATGTAAAAATTTCATTCAAGAGGACAAAAGAAAGAGACTCACAGAATGCTTCTGCAGAGTCCAGAAGAAAACAAGAGTTGATTTTATAATATTATATTCATGCTTTATCTTTCTCAATGGTGAGTTTACATCAAAACATAGATATCTGTACCTCAAGAAACACACACACACACCAAAAAACAGATCTCAGGGCACCTGGGTGGCTCAGTCAGTTAAGCAGTTTCAGTTCAGGTCATGATCTCACAGTTGGTGAGTTCAAGCCCCACATTGGGCTCTGCACTGACAGCAAGGAGCCCGCTTGGGATTCTTGCTCTCCCTCTCTCACTGCCACTCTCTGCCCTTCCACCTTCCTCTCTCCCTCTCCTTCTCCCTCTCATAAATAAATAATAGACCCCATTTTTCTCCCAGGTACATCAGTGGTTCATCCAGCCACATGTTCATTCACTCAAAGTTATTGAATGCGTATTATATGCCCAGTACTGTACTGGGTGTTAAGGGGACACAAAAGTTAAGAAGTTAAGTCCTTCTCTTAAAGAGGAGCTGGCATCTTGACCCTGAAAAACCATGCAAGCTGTCCTTGGCTGTTTTAACAAGTCCTACCTCCATGGTATAAATAAGTAAAACAATCTTAGCAGGAGACTGCCTAGATTGCTAGAAACCTAGGCCAGCTTCTCCAGAGCACCAAGAGGGAGCATGCTGGGCCCAAGGTAACCCTTAAGTACACAACCCCAAATCCCTTCCTTTCATGACCTCCTTTCTCTATCTACAAACCCAGCCATCGCTTCTCCCCAGATCTTTCCCTATGATGGATATAGTTAGACTATGTGCAACACCACTTCTGATGACTTTTGACTAACTACATTAAAATATAGTTTTTGCTCTCAATGTAAATCCATTAGTATAAAGTAGGAAGGCCATTTCTAGGCCCAAAGAAGACATTCAGCTAAGTCTTCTGCTTTGTGGGTGGTGAGCTACATTTATTCATCTATTATTGTGGTTTGTAGAATGCAAACCATTACACCTGACTTCTTTCCTCATTTTTTTTTCCTATACATCAATTATTTTTCCTATATATAAAATCATGGTACTTATACCAGTATCCCTAAATCTACTGACTTTACAGTTTCTATTTGTCTGGCTTAGCCCTGATACCTCCCGTCCCTTCTTCCAATATAATAGCTTTTCTTTCTCATCAATACTATCTGTTTAAAAGATAAAAGTATTTGGATCTCAGAATATTTATTCTCCTACTTAACACCTAAGATGTGCACTTTTCTAATCTTTTTTGCACTTAGTATTTTCTAGGTATAGCTGATGCCTAATTAGGCAAACCAAGATGGTAACAGGTATACAAGTAACCCTAAAAGTTATCTCTGTCTGACTTAGTGTGCACTGTGAAATCTTTGTTCAGATACAGTATATAGCATCGGTCAATTTATTTTAACAACTCTATTTTTCTTAAGCTGATGTCAAAATGAGTATGTAATCCACAGCACATGCTAAATGGGGCTGGGGAGGGGCGCCTGGGTGGCTCAGTCGGTTAAGCATCCAACTTCGGCTCAGGTCATGATCTCGCGGTTTGAGAGTTTGAGCCCCGCGTCGGGCTCTGTGCTGACAGCTCGGAGCCTGGAGCCTGCTTCGGATTCTGTGTCTCCCTCTCTCTCTGCCCCTCCCCTGTTCACAGTCTCTCTCTCCAAAATAAATAAACATTGAAAAATTTTTTTTAAAAAATGGGGCTGGGGATTTCGAGGTAAAGTGACCCAAGTATCATACATCTCTCTCTCTCTGTCTCTCTCTCTCTCTCTCTCTCTCACACACACACACACACTACCACCACCACCACCAGCATCTATATATAGCATATATGTAGCTATATACATACAGTTTAACGCCACAGAAAAATATGTATGTGGAATGTAACATGTCCTGAACTAATCTAGAAAGCAAAAGTGACTATTTGCTTAGCTTATGAGATACCAAAACTACCTCACAGACTATAGCCTTCCACAACTGAATGCAATGCACTATTCATATACCTATATTGGATTCACAGGGATTATCAGTCCACTTATAACTGGTACCAATGACACCCTGAGTGCAAGAAATATCACGTTGCTTTTTTTTTTTAAGTAAAATTACACCCAATTCAAGTTTCAACTGCCCAAGGTTGTCAACAACAACAAGATCAATCAGAAGCCTGTAATACCTTGTAAGAAGGGACCAAAAACAACAAGCACACAAATAAACAAACACACAAACAAAAACACTGGAGCTTACATAGCCCAGAAAACAAAGAAGGCTTCAGGTTTTCATGGCATTCAAAGGCTGACAGTACCCCAAGTGCCATCCCAATCCACGTTTTGCCTCCTCTGAGAGGAGGGGGCTCTTCTGGTGGCATTAGAGCGCCTCAGCTTCTCAAAATTCCACTCCAATCCTATAGGAATCTCAGGGAAACTAATTGCATGCCTCTGGAGAATGGCCCGCCATTCCCCAACCTTCAAACATAAAATTTCCTGTCAATAAACCCTGTTAGACAATTTAACCAGATCATAATGGTGATATGCCACCTTCAAAATACAAAGGCTTCTCTCAGAGTTGTGGAGAAGAGAAGAAAAATCTTATAAGAAATAACGTTTCAAACTATACTGGTCAGGGTAACACTAGTTATTATGAGAAATAAATGCCCAGTATTCCTGGTTTAACACAGTGTGTATGTATCTATGTATGTATATACGTGTGTGTGTGTGTGTATATATATATATGTGTGTGTGTGTGACACAGTGGAGTATTATTCATCATACACAAGAATGAAATTCCTACCATATGTGACAACATGGATGGACTTTGAGAGTATTATGCTAAGTGAAATTAGAGAAAGACAAACACTGTAGGAACTTCCTTATATGCGGAATCAAAAAACATCCCATAAATAGAATAGGCTGAGCTGGGGGGTGTAGGGGTATGAGAAATGGGTGAAGGGAGTCAAAAGGAGGATAAAAAAAGAGAGAGAGAGAGAGAGAAAATAAAAAATAAATATAATTTTGTTAACAGATGGTTTATCAAACATTAAAAATCGTCACTAACTATTGGAGGCCTGGAACAACATGTTACCATTTATTTATGAAGAGGAAACACATATACACAAACAGCAGGAGATAACTACTCCTAAGGTTGCAAAAACATTAAGGAGAGTTTACAGATTGGTTCTCTAGTGTAAGGGGGAAAGGGTTTAAATAATAATAATAATGATAATAAATTACATTAAATATAAAATGCTAACATTTATTATATAGAAAACAAAAAAGGAAAATCACAATGCTTTTAAATATGTACTTCATATTTGTAAGTAAAACATACAAATTACAAAAGATCATGAACTTACAAAGGACAATTACAAAATGACATATATATACGTCGTATATATACGACGTATATATACGACGTATATATACGACATATATATATATATATATATATATATATATATATATATATATATATATATAAGTTACCTATGTAATTTTTTTTTCCTGGTGGGCATAGTGCTCTGTTTCACCCAGTCATTCAAGGAACAAGGCTAACAAAAGATCAGGTGTTTTAAACTTACGCTTCCAAAATCACTCTGGGTAATGACATCCAAGCCAAGAGAAGGGGAAAGACACAAAGGAGAAGGGACAACCCTTCCTCTCCACTTTGGCTGAACAGTGACATCTATTAATTCTTATACCCTGGCAGCAGAAATGAGTCACAGAGCCTCACTTAAGTGTAGGAGCAATGATAAATTCTATACTATGGAAAGTACAGCATGTATTTTGATTAATAATTAGCCATCTCTGCCACCAAATCATAGAGAATCCAAAATTAAACTTTATCTGCTCAGCCGCTATTCTCATCTGCTAAGATGAGGGCCAAAACTGAGAAAGGGGTACAGAGAAGGAGCAGAAAATAAGCTCAATCATGATTTGCATAATATACAGTGATGGAAAAGGGACCAATCAGAAATTCATACACCATTCAAGCTGTGAAGAAGCATAGGTAAAATTGGCTGGTTCATTTCATTTTACAACAAAGAAAGGACTCCAATGAGGTTAGGTTAGCTTCCATAAACCACAAAACCCAGTGATGTCAGGTGAAAAAAATGAAAGGGATCTGAGGATCCCTTGATGCTTTGTCAGATACTCTCCCACTGAAACTCAAGTTCACCCGTTTTGTTTTTACCAAAACACGGAGACCAAATCTTTCCAGTCACAATGTGAAATTCAGAATTGCCTCTTCAAAGACAAGATGGAGGGGAAGAGAATTTAACATTCTAACCAAATGATGCCATAAGCACTTGATGACTTCTGCACATACCTATGATCAGGGTCTGACTTCCCATTCCCACTATGACAAGTTATCAGCAAGGCCTCTGTCTTTCATACTTAAAAAAGAGTAACTAAATGGTCAGCACACTCCCATCTTGAACCACATACTCTTTAGCCAACAACTCGTTTCCTTTTTGGCAGCACCTATACCAAAAACTTATTGTGCAAACTTACTGCCAACAAGGACTGAATTTAAAGTCACTGGTGACTCATGGGGGAAAAAACTGAAATTTCTATTTAGGGATGATTCTGTTTCAGTATTGAATCATGTTTTTTCAGAGTGACTTTCATTGTGTTTGAAAGAGGATACTCGGTCCCCTCCCTGCACCAACTTCAGTGGTTCCTGTTATTTATCCTTCACCTGAAGTCATCATCTCAGTTTCTGATGCTACAATTTGTTGCTATGGGAATTATTATGTGGTGTCAAAAGACCAAAGGATAATGGGTTCATGGAGAGCCTAAGTAACAGGAGCTGACGAAAATCTCAGTAACAACAATATGATTTTCACATTGAAGCTGCTAGTAAAATGTGTTAGAAAAAGGGGAGACGGGTGTGAGAGGAAAGAAGATGTCACTTGAATGTGTCTGTGGTTTCTTGAGGAAAACCTTTGTTAAATCTGAGTTAGAAACTAAAAGTGTGTCATGAGCTCATGATTCCTCCACGGTGCTCCAGAATTGCGGGACTGAGGTACAGTTTCACAGAATTTACCTGTCAGAGCCTCTCAGCCACTATCAGTAAAAGGCAACTGGCAGTTCTTTCTGTGTATCTTCTTTTCACAGAAGGAGATGTCGACATCAAGACAGGAAAGCCAGGTAGACTCACAAAAATCACAGCAAAATTCAATGTAGGATGAAAATTTCAGCTATGGTTGCAAAGCGAAAAGCAATAATGACTTTATATAGCCCACATTCTCAAGAGATGCAGCCACCAAGGGTACACCAGCCACATCCCCATGGCATTCACTAGTGAGTGATGACACCATCTCCCCTCCATTCTCACTGTATCCCTGGTTCCCAAACACGGCTGCACGTTAAAATAAGCTGAAGAACTTTTCCAAAACACTCAGACCTGCACGCTATCAATCAACTCAGAATCCCTGTGGATGGGCCCAGACACACTGGTATTCTTTCAAAGGCTCCTCAAGGCAGCCAGCATGGAGAGCAAATGGTCCACAAGAACAGATGATTAAGAATCTTTGGAGTTACACACTGAATTTAAAATGAACTCTTACATCTTTTTCACGTGTGATGTTGTTAAGGCACATGTCTTTAAGCTGTGTTTTTGCCATTAAGTTTATGGACCTGTGAACAAGACTTTCTCCTTTGGCTTATCTCCTTTTGCCTTGTTCAGGTCAACATATCGATACATTTATGGAGCTCTCCTTAGATGGTGACGGCTATCAAGCCAAGCAGCTTCATCTCATATGTTCCAGCTTCATCTCATCATTTGCTAACTTCTATAATTGATAATCTCATGGCCTGTTTGCCCTTCCTGCCTCTCGGGCACCTTTTACTGAATTATTGGTTTACGGCATCCTATCGTCATCAGTACCTGCCCGCCAACTATTTTATTTTTATTTTTTTGTTGTTCTTCCTGATACCCCATTTCCAGTCCCGTTCTTCTCCTTACAGCTTCCCCACCACATTCAATCTGCACTGAAAAAATGAAAAATATTTGAGGGCTCTACAGTCTTAACTTTTCCATGGATGAGAGGGGTATCTCTCTCCATTTGTTGGGATTCATTCATTCATTTGGTGAACTCTTCAGCGCTTGCCATGTTTTAAATGGTTCTCTAAAAGCTGTGATTACAATTAGACACGTTTCTTTGTGTCTTTTAATAGAGCTTTATTATTTTTCCAGAAGTATTTTCTTTATTTTCTTAGGTCACTTTCTAGTTAGATATTTCAAGTTTTGTTGCTTTAATGAAAGGCATCGTATTCTCCACTATATTTTTAGTTAGTGCAAGTATAGAAGAACTCTGTTGATATTTTTGTTGTTGTTATTGTTGGTTTTCTATATATTAACCTCATTGAACTTCTTCATTAGTTTTAATAGTCTATTGGTTGTCTTAAGTTTCCTGTGTCTTCCCTTCCAGTCCTTGAATTTTTTATATCTTTTCCTTGCTTTACTGCATTGGCCAGAGACCATTACTTTTGCAAGCATTCACAAACCACCCTCTCAATAATTTAGTCTAAATTGATAATGAGATCACCAGACTGCAGTTTGCATATTAACTTCCCTTCTTTCTTGGAAAAAAAAAAGTCTATTGAGTTTTCCAGAACCTCTCATTCTCCCCAGTATATATTTTTAAACATCTCAGTCTATACTGTACTGCATAAGTAAAACTTGCTGACAGTATATCTTAAAAGTTCTCAGTACAAGAGGGACACCTGGGTGGCTCAGTCAGTTAAGCCTCCGACTTCACCTCAGGTTGTGATCTCATGGTTCATGGGAGCCTGCTTCAGATTCTGTGTCTCCCTCTCTCTGTGCCCCTCCCCCACTAATGCTCTGTCTCTCTCTGTCTTTCAAAAATAAATAAATGTTAAAGAAAGAAAAAGAAAATCTTTGGAGTTCAACAATATTGGCTTATTGGGAATGCTCCACTTTCTCCCTCTCTTTCCGAGCCTGGGTCAGGGAACTCTGCATTAAATGCAACTTGCTATGCTTCCCAAAGGACCCACTCTTATACCCCCAAAAGAACCAGCACTTGTATACCAACCACACAGCATCCATGGACAACCAGGGATGAACAACAATAGCAGCTGTGAAAGCAAAGGATTTTGGCTCTTCTCTGAGATCTCTCTCATCTGGTCCATCCATCCCAGAAAGAGCTAAGGCAGAAAAGGAAGAAAGGAAGGGAGGAAGGGTAGATAGTGACCTCTTTACCATCAATACAAATCCTTCCAGCTGCGGTCAGGGTGGCTCTAAGTCAAGGAGGAGGTGAGCACTAAATTGGATGTGAGACTCAAGTTTTAACATAGACCAAATAAGATCGAACATTCCACTATCTGAAAATGACTGAAGACATAGAACCTGCCCAAGATGAAACTACTGAAACTACTACAGTGACTGGCAACATGATCACCAGAACAGAAGCTTGACCTTCAACTCAGCCTTTAGAACCTGAAGGTGATAAGAGAGCTAAAAGTCCATTCAGAATGGACCACTCCATAGTTGTGGATTGCTGGGGCTTCCTACAATCTAAACTGGCTTGACCGCCTCTGTTTAGTGACTCTCTTTGTTATCTACCTTCTAGTCAGCTTTACTCACGGGTGAGAGATGAAGGAAAAGTCACAGAGACCTACACCCCACTACAAAGCACAGACCACGAGGCACCTCCCTGGATAAGGGTCTTGACTCTAAGTAGGTGACTAAGCTGTCCTGAGGAAGGCCATAACCGATGACTAAATGGATGGCACATTTCTTTGTGAAACACATCAGATATTGAAAGAAGAGGAAAATAAAAACCTCTTTCCACAATCAAGTCCAAAGCCCACTAGAAGTTGACTGAAACATATCCCATCAGCTGACTTTGTCTTCTTTTCAATCAACCAATTTCAAATTCCTTTCATAATCACTAACAGATAAAATCCCAAAAGGGTAGACATCATTTCTAGAAGGCCCAAAATGAAATGTATATATTTCTTAAAATTCATTCTATTCCATTAGTATAGCACATGCTAAATAAACCTATATGTTTGGTAGATGGACACAGGGGTGAAGGAATGAGGTGAAGAACAAATGAACAGAGAACATACATGTTCGAGTCAGCACAGGCTGAGAGCAATTTTGTGTTGGGGGTGGGGCCTAAGAAAAGTAAAAACTAAAGGAAAGACACATCATGGGGGGAAAATATCTAGAAACAAAATTTACATTATAATTTTGCCCAGAAATATGTAATTAATCATTACTGAAGCACAGTTAAGTGTCATCTCTTCATAATGAATAAGTTTCCAAAGTCTGTTTGCTTAATGATCCAAAATTTAAATAGCCCTAGCTTGGCCTTGAATGGTGACCTGGCCTTGGTCTTCTCATTTAAAACTGTCAGGCTTTTTTATTTCCTCAATCCACAGCTGGAAAACTGCAGAGTTTCAATATTTGAACCAGACTTGAACAACTTTATACATAATGAAATTTCAATTAAGAATGTTCTTTGAACTCAATCATTTCTAGCAAATTAGGCATATCCTACAAATCCGTGTTTGACAAAGTTAAGGTTGAGGCCCCTTAGATAGTCAAGACTGTGTATTTGAGGGGTTTTGACAATGCTGAATGCTGAATATGTGATTTTAAACAGGAGTTCTAGTTATTTTAAGCTATTCCTGTCTCCTTGATAGGACTGTAATGAAAGAACTTCCAAGGGTGCTTATTCTCTCTTAAGTGTTTCAAGCAAATGAAAGAAAGAAAGAAAGAAAGAAAGAAAGAAAGAAAGAAAGAAAGAAAGAAAGAAAGAAAGAAAGAAAGAAAATTACTCATTTTCTTTGTAAAATTTTTCCGTTGCCTAATAAATGTATCCATCCCCCCAAAAGGATCAGTTAATAAGTTAATATATCATCAACATATACAGAGTGGAAGCCAACTGCCCAACATAAATCCTCATTAATCAAATATTACTTGGGCTCTCCAATTTCCTGGGAAATCAATATATAATTTAGCTGGTGATGGATGTGCAGCCACAAACCATTAACAACATAGTTGTGAATCTCTGATCACTTGAGGGGTTCATCAGTTCCCAGTGAGACGTGCCAAATGGGAAAGGCCATTCCAACGGAGTGTCTCCAGGCATTAGTAACCTATGTGGATGACCTAGGAAGCTCCCCTCAGAAGTCAAGATCCTAAAATACATACTGTGCTAATGTGAAAGGCCAAATTTGTGCCATTCCTTTGAGTTAAGTAAGGCATTTGGAAGCAAATACAACTGCAATCTACACTGTTGGTGAATATTTTCCCCCAGTCCTAAGGAGATATTTCCCTAGAATGAAACACCTCCCTCACCCCATACTCTCACTCATTCCTTTCAGTGGGGGATTTTTCAAGAAGAAACAAGCCTCACCATACTCTTCTACCTTTGTCTACTTGCATTCAGCTATAAACTCTCTGAAATATAGAAACAGACTACCAGGAACCCTAATTCTATTTTTTACATTATTTAACAACACTCTGCGTTGGAGTATAACATATGCACAGAAGAGTAAACCACAAGTATACAGTTCAATGGATTTGTACTGAGTAAAGACGTAACACCAGCACCTAGATCAAGAAATTAAATGTTACCAATATCCTCAAAAAATCCTTTGTGTCCTATGTTACTCATCCTCCCCCACAGATTAGTTTTGCCTGACCCAGAAAGGTATATAAATACTATCTATGTCTGCTTTCTTTTGCTTAGCCTTCCGGCCATGAGACCATACTGTTGTTTGGCCATGAGACCAACCATGCTGTTGTCTGTGGCTCTCAAGTGTCCAGCATCTGCTGTGTCACACTGCACTGTGTGAATATACCACAACTCACCGAATGGACTGTGGACGAAGATAGGAAGTATTTCGAGGTTGGGGCTGTTGCCAATAATGCTTATATATGTTTTGGTGACATATACACCACTTTTCTGTTGGATACCTAACTGACTGCATTTCAACTACTGACAAAGATGAATAAATGGTGTTCCCCACCAGGGGATTGTTTATTTATCTAGCTCGTATCTACTGAATGATACACTGCAGTATCTTTTGTTCCTATGGATTCGTTCCAGAGTCGAAAGAAGAAACATTATGGTCCACAGAGAACTTGATCATCACTGTGCTCGGGCAGAAAAAAGAATGACATGGACAGCTGAGTAGGTTTATTTTGCTAAGATGGAATTTTGTAAAAGAGAAAAGCACCTAGTATGAATAAAAATGAGCGATATGATGAGATGAGATTTGATGGAAGGGACCTGACTCTTTGGAGGGATACATAGAGCATCAAAGCTGGAGTCCCACCTGATATTGGCCCACCTAAACAAAGAGCCTGGGGACTAGTGTGAAAGGTCAGAGGCTTGTCACACTCTGTCTTGTGGGTTGTGTTGTTTTACCACCTTTTTTTTCAACAAGTCAATGGGGAAAGAGAAAACTGCCTCAGAATGTGCCGAGGAACACAGAGCCACTCAGCCAGATACGCATGCACATTGGCCAGGGGGCCACCCCACCCAGCAAGCTAGTTTAAAGATGGACCACACAGCAGAAGCCTCTGCAACAGGTCACAGTGGCATAGGAAATATTTGTGACAAGGAAGAATGTATGAGTGACCACTTACTTTCACAGGCCCCTTGGCAGGCATTTGGACCCACTGGCAATGAGCTGTCTCAGTTCCTGCTCTGAACATCAAACTCACCACTCTATCTGCGAATAACTTCAAACAAAATGAATAATATTAAGTATTTATGAAAATGATTACCAAGGTTAAAAAAGAACTGTCGTTTATAGATAAGCTAAGCAAATGCACAAACATCACCTCCATCACCACACATGGCGTCCAGTACCCTCCCACAAACTGAGAAATCAGCCCTGATTCCTGGGTCCAGCACAGAAGAGGCCTAAACTCAAGATTCTTTCATTCAACAAAGATTCATTCTAAAATATTTATTGAGCATTTAGGTGCCAAGCATTATGAGATTACCAGCAACAGAGAAGCACTTTCTCCAGTTAAAACATCTCTCCCCTGAGTACCTTTGCATAGAACTTCACTTCTCAGTGTGTCCCAAAGAACGCTTACCCTTCAAAATACTCTGCTGCAAAATGATTCTGAGGTCAAGTAAGTTTGGAAAACCCTGCCTAGCATGTCACTTCTTGTCGATCCATAATGTATATTAACACATTAAAGGCTCTGAGAAGTTCTGCGATAAATAAGCATGTTTAATTTTCTTTAACCTAACATTTGCCAAACTTATTTCACCTTGGAATCCTACTTCACATAACCCAGTATTTGTGGACCACAATGTGAGAGATGATGTTATGAAGAGCCATTCATTAAAGAGACTACAAAAGGGGCACCTGGGTGGCTCAGTCGGTTAAGCGTCTGACTTCAGCTCAGGTCATGATTTCACGGTTCGTGGGTTCAAGCCCCACATCAGGCTCTGTGCTGATAGCTCAAGCATGGAGACTGCTTCGGATTCTGTGTCTCCCTCTCTCTCTGCCCCTCCCCTGCTCACACTCTCTCTCTGCCTCAAAAATAAACTAAAAGAAAAAAAATTAAAGAGACTACATGAGCTCATCAAGGAAGCTTGTATTGGACAGCCTTCACTACACTCAAATGCTCGAAAGAGAGGCTTGGGGAGGCAGTTTTTTTCAAGGACTCACTGGGTAGCCTTTCCCTCATTTCCAAATAAGCAAGTCCCTTTACGTTACGTAAAACTCAGTTTCATTATCTACAACATGTACAGTACAAACTAATATACTTTGAAGAGTCACTGCATTAGAAAGAATGTATGCTAAATGCTTAAAATATAGATACACAAACACTGAAAGATATTCATTACTATTACTAAATCTTCCTAAGCTACAGTCTTCCTTCCTAAGAGCTAATTCTCTAGAATAGGGATCCATCATAATGATGTATGTAGCTTTTTCCCATTAGAGATCATAATCCTAAGGTCTATAAGCAAGTTAGAGAGATCTTGGCATGCCCAAGAAGTGTCTTCTTGGGAACAATCAACCCCCTTTTAGTTATGTCCTCTTCCCTTTCTAGCCAGGCACTGTTCAGTAAAACTTAGTGCAATGATGGAAATGTGGTGAGTGTCTTCTACATTGGACAGTGTAGTTCTAGACGCTTTCCATTGTCATTAGCTCTTCCCTCTTTTCCTTCCCAAATGTGTGGGTCCTTCACAGGCCAGGCAGAGCCCTAGGTGTATACTGAGCCTCTACTTGTGCCATGTCTAGTGCAAAAGCTGTTTCATCATTAGGGTCAATGTGAAGATCTGGTCAGAGAGAAAGTTGTCCATTCAGTTGATAGGAAGAGGGGTGGAGAGGTTTTCGAGAAGCCAAAACCCTTGCACTGGCAGACCCATTTTCTCGTCATCATTAACTTCTTTGGATTATAGCTCTGAAGGCAGCTGCTTAATGAAAATAGGTTTTGGATGAGAAGATATAGTAATACACTATCAATGAAAAGTACCTTTGTCTCACTAGATTCATCCACTCCAAAGCACACAACAGGACCATATGGGAGTGAAATGTAAGGTAGTTGACTTTTGATAGAAACAAATAATCATGAGTGTGGAGACGTGATCACACAATAGGGTAATGTACCAGGAATGGCGGCACAGCCAATCACAGGTGGAGGTGCTGAGGGCTTAGTCTGAGGGCTTTTGGGAAACAAAATAGTGAAAAAGAAAAGATAGAAGGTTCTAGGAGAAAACGTTCAGTCTCTTTGAAACTGTCTTGAACCTGCATATATTTTTGTTTTATTCTCTCCACTAAGTAAGCCATTGAGTTCAGGCATTTCAGGAATCTCTAAATTCTGTTCTTTTATCCTCCCATCCCCAACTCTTAGTGTAGGACACTAATTACTTCCTGCCAAACATACCACTACACAAGGCCATGAAATCAGGCATTTCAAGAGGGCTTGTGAGTTTGGAATATCCCCTTTGTCAGTTAAGATGATAACCTTCATGAGATGAAAGTGGTTTTCAAATTCTTAAAATTGTGTGCTGTTTCAATGAAGTTTCAGATTTGAAGGAGAAAACCATTTATCTTTTTCAGAAATATTTTTTAAATAGGGGGCTTATTTTTATTTATAAAGAATGATCGAGTCTCTGGTGAGAATATCTTTGGAGTTAAAAGTTTCTATATCAATCCTTATGGTAGCTCTAACCCAGCAATGCCAAGGTACTGATGCAGCTAGCTCAACTTACATCTCTTCATTTGGTGGGGGGGGGGGGGGGGGGGGGGGGCTGTTAAAATGTATTTGTTTATTTTGAGAGAGAGAGAGCAGGGAAGGGGCAGAGGCAGAGGAAGAAAGAGAACTCTAAACAGGCATTGCATCGCCAGAGGAGAGCCTGATGTGGGGCTTGATCCCACAACCGCGAGGTCATGACCTGAGCTGAAAATCAAGGGTTGGATGCCCAACCAACTGAGCCACTCAACCACACCTTATATCTCTTTATATAAAAGTTAAGCAAAGGCTCTAGGGAGAAGAAGAGAGACAGACATGAAAGATATACGTAACTCAGTATCAGAGCAATACAACATGAGTTCAAGACTTTTAAAATAGGCTTGACTTCAGTACAACTATAAAGAATAGAGAATATGCAGATGATCAGGGAAAATGAGATTTCAGCCCATGTTACGGCAAAATCTCACACTCAGCTTTTTAAAAAACAAATCATTTAAAACTCACTTTCCTTAAGCAAGAGTTAAAACCAAGAAACTTACATCACTGAAGCCAAAGCAGGAAGAAACAGCCAGAAAATAGCACATACAGAATTCAGACAAAGAGTTCCAAGTAGCGTTCTCACAGGCTGAATTTGGATTGCTCAGGGAAGCCCATGAGATCTCCTTTTCAGGAGAATTTTTAGAACAGGGGAAAACTATCTAGCACGTCTTCTAAGCAGTCAAGGGGTAACTGGAACAGCAAAGCTTTCTCAACCCTCTTCCATGTGTACGGACAGCAGCTGAGAAATAGAGCATTTCCAGGGCAGAGTCGGTGTAACGTACTAGCCACACGTCAAGCCTTCCAGTAGGCCAGCTCTGTATTGGATTCCTGTTCCTTTTCACTGTGTAGATTTATTACAGGCAGGTTCCCCAGACACAGAAGCTCAGTGTTCCTCTTGCCACCCCCTCAACATGCACCTGTGTTGGTCTGATGAATCACTTTACTATACACTAAAGGGTTGAAAAATAAAAATCAATGTAGGCCAATCAATAGACCTTTAGAAAGAATCCTGATTTCTCAGCTTCATGTGACTATAAAGGGAAATGCCCTTGCAGCCTAAAAATGTACTAAGGAGAAATACTAATAATGTAGAAGTTTTGATTAAACCAAAGTCACTGCCAACTAGTCTTATCTCAAAGCAGAGTGAGTCAGGTGTCTTCCCAGAGTTTTGTGTTTTCTAATTCCACACAATCAAGTGCCACAGAAGGGGCAGCCAGAGAGTGGACCCAGCACACAACAATGCTCACCACTGGAAGAAATATTGGAACTCAGATCTGATGGCCTTTGTCCCTTCCATCTACCTTATTCCTATTCTGGGCTATCCCAAGGGGCTTTTGGATCAGAAGGAGCAGCTTGGGAGGGAGTCCCCATGTTGTTCTGATTTGATGGGCATGGCTAATAGATGGCCTGACCAGAAACATCTTCTACTCTGATCACCACAAAAATGGAAGTCCTTATTTTGATCCTTTTATGGAGAAGAGTCCTAGAAGAATTTTTCTGAAAACAAGAAGTGGGCGGAGTATGTTATACATCATTCACAGGTACTGATGATTAGCAAGGCCACATGAATCAGTTATGTGGTCTCTATACCTAAGAACATTCTGCAATGGAAGGATAAAGATTGATCTGGGGAGGGGAACAGGGATGTTAAAACAGTCAAGAGCCTCAAAGCTAAACAGTTCACCTTGGATCATCCCTGCATTCATCTCTTGGGAATGAGAATCCCAAATTAAGCCAGCTTTGAGATTTCTTGACAGCCATTGCCTCCCTCTAGGCATTTGGCTACACATGGAAGGAAGAAAACTGACAAGTCTTCATTCTGTTAATTATGTTATGAGAAGTTCTTATCAACCGTGCTACACTTCCAGAGGGAAACACTGGTGAAAGTTGAGATCTACAGTGTCTCTATAGGCTGATCATGGCAAGAACCATTTTGCTTAGCAAAGCCAAAGAATTCTGTTCCCATTCTTAAGAGCCAAAGTTTTCTGAAGCAAAAAAGATACTCTTAGCACTCATTCCTAAGAACCTAGGTTTCCTCAATTTGCATAGTTACCTGGCCCACTAACGTCTCCTCTCTAGACGTGCAAGTGACACCTGTCTCACAAAGTTTTGCATCTTCCAAGATTGGTACAAAGGATTTTGACCCACCTGTATGCACCCGAAACTCTCACTCGCTCTGCTACTCTCTCCTTCCTCCTCCTCCATGAGTCGACTCCTTCCCCTCTCCAACTCTCTAAAACATTTATTTTTCTTTCCATCCAGCCATTTTCCAAAAATACTTCTCTACCTAGAAAATGGATCATTGGTACACATGAATGTCTCCCACAAACAAAATGCCATCACCTTTCCTGAATCCAGTTACACACTTGCCATCCCATCTGGACTTCATGAAGCCTGCAACCCTGTCACCCCAGACACTCTCACCATCCTAGTCTGCTCTCACTTCCTCATGATGACGAGAGAGTTCCAGACCTCAGGCAGGCATTGCCTACCCCTGTCCTCCTTGGTCTCGACAGGACTGCCCAAAAGAAACATGACATGAACCATATCTGTAAATTTAAATTTTCTGATAGTCACATTCCAAACGTAAAAAGAAATGGGTAAGATTAACATAAGCAACACATCTCATTTAGCTCAAGGTATCCCAATTTAGGGGTCAACATGAATCAACAGAAGGAAATTGGGGCGCCTGTGGCTCAGTCAGTTAAGCATCAAACTCTGGTTTCTGCTCAGATCATGATCTCACAGTTTTGTGAGTTGGAGCCCCATGCTCTGCACTCGAAGTACGTATCTTGCTTGGGATTCTTTCTTTCTGCCTCAGCCCCCCGCCACCCCCCCCAACTTGCACTGTCTCTTTCACAAATAAATAAACTTAAAATTTTTTTTTAAAGGAGAGAGAGAAGAAAATCATTAGTGAGACGTTTTACATTCTTTCCCCACTTACTCCTCAGAGTCTGGTGTGTATTTTACCTTTACAGCATATTTGTTTGGATGTTTATGTTTTCGTAGGAATGTCTTGGCCTTTAGCTAAGTTTCATATAATCTATAATGGAAAAGTAGATTCACACATCCAAGGTGTTCGAAACAGACAAAAGGTTTGCCAGTGACTGAATCAGTGTCAATTGTAAAATTTCAATTATTCAAAATTGAAAATTCAGACCTACCTTCAAGCATCCTCATTGCAGAGAACTTCAGGATCAAACGGTAGTGTGGCATTTTTCCTTGTTCACTAACGACACTTCCAAATATCAAATGCCCTCTTCTTGGAACTCATACCACCTTCTCCCCTCATGTTGCTTAGCACACCCTAGACATCCCCCCACATCTGTCAGACGCTCACAGCTGGCTCCCGCTCTCGCTCTCCACCTCCATCCCTTCCACACAGGATCATCTCAGGGGTGTGTGATGTCCCAGCCAACACCTGCCCTCAGACTGTGCTGACCTCTGAATTCCAGTGACCTTCAGTTCTTTCCCATTTCTGCCGCTCACACCCACGGCTACCTTTGAGACTTTGTCATAACCCCAAACTAGTCCACATCTCAAGTCAAACACCCCACTCCGTGTCTCCACTCTAATTTTCTTGTCTACTCATTCCTCTGACTTTATAAAAACCCTCAGTCCCCAGAGGCTTCCCTTCCCTCCCAGTCCACCGCCATTACTTACTCCTGTCCTCAAAGGACATGGTGGGGGTAAGAAACAGAATTCTGGAAAGCAGACTCCCTGAGGTTACTCCTAACCTCTGCCCCTTAAAGGCTATGTGCCCTTGGGCAAATTATTCAACCTCTGCACCTCCACCCTGCCCCTGTCTAAACTGAGGGCAACAACTCTGTCAAACTGGTTGTGTGACAACCAGTCTGGTAACTGCTTTATCAACTATAAAGCACTTAGCACCATGTGGTCATAATATACATTTGTTAAATAAATGTTTTCTTCCAAAAACAGTACCTTCCCCAGCACGCCCTTTGTCCTTCTACCCCAGCTGCTGGGCTAAACCACACCCAGATCAACATGCTGTCTGCCTTCTTACTATCTATACTGTGGCAACTAAGTCCTACTGGGGAAACCGATAGCCTACTGCAAACTGGCGCCCCTACAAATGCTCTCTCAGACACCAGCATTACTGCTAGAGCAACTTACTTGTCTTAGGTCAGCCCCTGCTACCATCCCACAAGCCTAACAGGCTTTTCTCCACTAAGAACTAGAGGCTATGAAGGCCAGGGTAAGCACCAGCAAATCTCTAATGAGAAGCTTCTGGAAAACTGAACACTAGCCAGAAACTAACGGGTTTTTCTATTATTATGTTGCTTGACTTCAAACTGTAGTAGTAATGTTATAGAAAGATGTAAATGGCCTCTGCCCAGCCTAACTCCTATCTAGAGGGTCAAATTTGTCCCCTAGACTCAAGGAACTGGGATTTTAAAATCAAAAGGGAGAAGTGGGGGAGCAAAAGCAACTTGAAGAAGACTTGGAAATGAAGTTGAAGGAAGAAAGGAATGTCCTTACGAAGAAAGAGAGGCACTTAGAGGCCAGACTGGGAAAATCCACTTTTAAACCAGCAGTGGGTAGGCTGAGTAATGGCCCTCAAGGATATCCGCATGCAGAGCCCAAAAACCTGAAAGTATTCCTTAAGAAAATCTGCAGGGAGATTGAGGATTAAGGATATTGAAATGGGGAGAATATCCTGCATTATCTGGTGAGCCCCAAACATAATCAAAGGTGTCTGAAGAAGAGGGAGGTAAGATGGAGATTTGATGTTGAAGGAGTTGTCACAATAGAAACCAGAGATGAGAATTATGGGGAAAAGGGTATGCCAGCCAGGGAATGTCAAGGCAGCTTCCAGAAGCTAGAAAAGACAAGGAAATAGATCTTCCCTAGGGCCCGTAGAAGGAACCAGCCCTGCCACACCTTGACTTTAGCTCAGGGACACTGATTTTGGACTTCCAAACTACAGAACTCCAGCAGGAAAAAAATTCTGTTGTTTTAAGCCATCAACTTTGTAGTAACTTGTTATAGCAGCAGTAAGAACCTAACACACACGAGGCAGTGAAGAAAACCTCAGATGCTCTAGGAGCATTTCGAGGGGACAGGCATGGCATGTTCCATGAAGGGAACACACTCAGACTTGGTCATGAGGGCCTCTGCCCTGCTGCTCAGACCAGCGTACAAAGGAGACTCCTCAGGACAGCCCTTGCTCAGTGCAGCCCTGGGTTCATCAGTGCTTTGGAAGGAATCAGCCTGCTCAGAGGGGGTGGTGAGTAGGATTTGTTTGAAAAAAAGATGCTCTGGGTTTTCCCAGAATTCGTGGACTTTTCACAAATCTCTAAGTATTAGAGACCCCACAGAACCAAAATGGATGGGGTATGTTAGGAAAAGAAATCTCTGTATAGATCTGTTATGGGTTGAATTATGTTCCCCCAAAATTCACATGCAGTCCTAACACCAATACTTCAGAATGTGACCTTATTTGGAAATAGGGTTGCTCCAGTTGTCATTGGTTCAGGTGTCACTGGAGTAGAATAAACCCCTACTCCCGTATGACCGGTGTCCTCATAAAAAAGGGAAAATCAGACACAGCAACTCACAAGAGAACACCATGTGAAGACTGGCATTCTGTCACGAGCCAAGGAACTGCGAGAAACAAAGCAAGTGGCCTGGAACAGATCCTTTCCCCATCTCCTGCAGAGGGAGCATGGCCCTGCCCACACCCTGATCTTGGCTTTCTGACCTCCAGACTCATGAGACAATACATGTCTGTTACTTAAGCCACTCAGTTTGAGGTACTTTGTTATGGCAGCCATGACGCGCTCATACAGAATCCTGAAGGGACGAAGGCTTACTAAAGCTGCCTGCCAACACTGGCCTGATGCAGAGCAAAGAAAAAACAGGCTGAAAGGAAGGACCTGGATGCAAATGGTAAAGCTCAGCTGGGTCAGCTTCAAAGGGAGGAGCAACAAATTTATTTTTATGCCTGTCTTCTAAAACTGGAAGGTTACTTGTTTTCCACATAGAATAGTGCTATAAAGTTTCCTGTTAAAATAAATGTCTCTAAGTCAAAAGGTTCAGTGATTTAAACAAAAATATTAAGTATAACCATACAGGCAATACTTCGAATGTTTCTTTCTTTACTGCCTGTCTCTTTCAACAAGAATGTAAGCTTTTTAGAGGCAGGACTCTTGCCTGTCTTAGTTACTACTGTATTCCCAGTTCCCAGGGCAATGCTTGGCATGCAGTAGTTGCTCAATAAACGTTGTTGAATTAAGTCTAAAAACAAAAACAAAAACAAAAAACAGGGGCACCTGGGTGGCTCAGTCGGTGAAGCATCTGACTTCAGCTCAGGTCATAATCACGGTTTGTGGGTTTGAGCCCCGCATCAGGCTTTGTGTTGACAGCTCAGAGCCTGGAACCTGCTTCAGATTCTGTGTCTCCCTCTTCTCTCTGCCCTTCCCTGCTCTCGCTCAGTCTCTCTTTCAAAAAAATAAATGGTTAAAAAAAATTAAAAAAAAAAAAAAAAAAAAAGAATGCCTGGGATCTCCTGAGGATGAAGACATTCAGAAAGGCTGGGACAGAGGACACCATGAGTAAATCATTCACATCTGTGCTTTACTGAAAAGTTCCTGGCAAAATACCTCACTTCGTATCATAGCACTTCTGTGTTCTTTGCCCACCTCCACTGAGAAAATGCTCTTACAAATTGCAGCATATCTGCTTCCACAAATTACTTATAGGTTTATAACCATTGCTCTAAGAATGAGAAAAAGAACAGTTTATACTAAGAATCAGAAAAGAATTTTAACTGATTGAGAGAAAAGTGACTTCCTAACCAGATGAGAGGCTTCTTAAAGAAGAAAGAGACTTTGAACATGTAGAACCCCACTCAGTTTTCACCCCAGATTCCTTCAAGTAGTTGTGGGTGCAAGCCTGGTGGACTGTTGAACCACGGATCAGCCCCAGGCCATCTGTGCTTACCGCCAGGCCCTCCCTTAGCTTGTGGGCTCACAGATACAAGACCCTTCTTGTATCAAGAAGGGTCTCCACATCTTCCTTATCACTTATTTACAAAAACAGAAGCACTAAGTCATACCAACTCATCATCATTAGCCCAGAGGTACCATCCTTTAAAGGATCAGAGACAAGGAAAAACTCTTCATTATTGTCACCTTGATTTCTTAACAAAAGCATCATTAGACCAATCTTTGATGGGACAAAGCTGAGGGAACTCAGGGAAATGGAAGTTTGATCGAGAGAAAATTTTAATATTGTCTTTGTTCCCTTCACTAACTCACTAGAAAATACTGTCTTGTCCTTTGGTGTTTAAAACACGTTAATTCAGGTCACTTTTCCCACACACCCCACGCTCCAGGGGCTGTATTCCCAAGGTCACCACCAGCCCTCAAGTTCTTTTCCTTAGAGACCCTCCACCTCTTGTAGACATCCCTCTGACGGCTGTTTTCTTGGAAATTACTCATTTCCCCTTCAATTCCCCTGCAACTTTGACATTGCTACCACCCATACAAAACAAATACAAAACACCCACTCACCCAAGTCATTAGCACATGCAGGGCAAGGCTCCAAGAGTTCCGAGGGGTTTGCAATGTGACAAAACAAACAAAAAATAATGTTAAAGTGAATATAAAAAAATCCCTGCTCTTAAAAGGGCTTGCCCACTCCTCTGGTGGGAAGACCTCTTGGTCCACCCCTTCCAAGGCTCCAAGCTCCTACGCTGTGGCCTCACCACCCACCCCAACACAAGGTATGTGTCCTACAATGATCGATGATCCTACTTCTCCCAGCTCACAATTCCAGGGAATCACCTTCCTCCCCTAATGGCTCACAAAGGTTTTCCCAAATTGAGACAATGCCCTCCCTAAGATGCCTTCTGGTGCCAATTACTAAGATGGTAAGTTTTCCACCCCAATACTATTCAGATCTGGCTAAAACTGGCTCTTTATTTTTTTGTTTAATTCTGCCTGGTTCTCCTTATTTTTAAGAACCAATTAATGTGATTTGTTCCATTTTTTTTAGTTTACTGCTGCATTTGGCTCGAGTTCCTGCTTATAAATAAACCTACTCTGGTTCACCTACTCCATGCATTTTTGCTTTATATCATGTTTTGACAAATTCTGACAAAGTTAAAAAGGAATACGAAGCAACCAACTGCCTTTACTTCAAGCTTAAGAAGTTCAATTTTATTCTTGCTAATAACAACCCAGGAAATGGATGCTTACATGAATTTGAAAATCTTGTTTTTCTAAATACAATAAAAAGTTTTCATTCCTATTCAAAAGTAATTGTAGTGACAGAGTATATGAAGAATTTATATTGAGTTATTAAATGAGTAACAAAGGTATTTTCTTCCAATCCAGGAATAACCTATAAAGGATTTTACACATACTTAGACTCCCACAGCGCCTTTAAATTCATTTTGCCTCACGGAAAATTTTAAAAAGCAGGAAAGAGAGAAGAAATATATATTCGCTAATATGTTTTGCTAATTTAACTCTTCCCTGATCTGTCCCACATCCCTCCAAGACCAGGAGCTCCTTGTATAAACTCTAGTCATCTAGAGTCATCTACTCATCTAGTCATGTGTGGGCATTTGAATTCTGGCTCTGCCATCTCTAGGCATACAACTCTGCTCAAGTTATTTAGCTCCTGTGAGACTCAGTTTCCCTATTCATACCTTGAAGTTCTTGGAAAATTTATCCAAAATCTCAAAATAGGCAAAGGGATTACTAGATGTTCTTTCAGTGTGGTTCTGGATTGGCCTTTTTATTGTCTGGAATATTTTTCAACTCTGTAGGAGCAGAGTTTAACCTGCAAATTTTTATCTATTTATTTTTATTTTTTAATGTTTATTTATTTTTGAAAGAGAGAGAGTGAGTGAGGTAGGGGCAGAGAGATAGGTAGACACAGAATCCAAAGCAGCTGTCAGCACAGAGCCTGACATGGGACGGGAACTCACGAGCTATGAGATCATGACCTAAGCTGAAGTAGGACGCTTAACTGACTGAGCCACCCAGACTCCCCCAAGTGATTACTTCTGTTAAGGCATAATTTCACATACATAATCTCATGAGTTTCAGGCAAATGTAAAATGAACACATATCAAAGATTGTAGTTAGCTCATTAATTAATGAAAGGACCATTAAGATGTTAACACTAGTTCAGAGAGCAGTTGAGAAGCTGGGTATTCTGAAGCTGGGTATTTTGTATGGGTTAAAACCCATAATATTGGTGGTTTTATCTTCCACTATATAGAAATTATTTGTGTCCTGTTGGGAAAGAAAGTTTTCCTTGGGGTGCCTGGGTGGCGCAGTCGGTTAAGCATCCGACTTCAGCCAGGTCATGACCTCACGGTCCGTGAGTTCGAGCCCCGCGTCAGGCTCTGGGCTGATGGCTGGAGCCTGTTTCCGATTCTGTGTCTCCCTCTCTCTCTGCCCCTCCCCCATTCATGCTCTGTCTCTCTCTGTCCCAAAAATAAATAAAAAACGTGGGGAAAAAAAATTTAAAAAAAAAAAAAAAAAAGAAAGTTTTCCTTGACCCTCTTAAAGTCCTGGCTGGGTCTGAAAATTAAACTGACAAAGGAGATTGACTGATTAACAGGAGAAAAGTAGACAAATTTTATCAAAATTTTAAAAAACATTTATTTATTTAGAGAGAGCGTGCAAGCAAGGAGGGAGAGAAAGAGAAGAAAGAATGCCAAGAAGACTCTGGGCCGCCAGGGCATACCCTGACGTGGGGCTCGAACTCATGAACTGAACTGTTAAATCATGATTTGAGCCAAAACCAAGAGTCAAACACTTAACTGAGTAAGCCATCCATGCATGTCTTACTAAATATTTACTAAAGGAAGCATCGGACTTTGGCTCAGGTGATGATTTCACAGTTTGTGGGTTCAAGCCCCACATTGGGCTCTGTGCTGACAGCTTAGAGCCTGGAGCCTGCTTCAGATTCTGTGTCTCCCTCTCTCTCTGCCCTCCCCCTACTCATGTGCTCTCTCGCGCCCTCTCTCTCTCGCTCTCTTTCCCTCTCGAAAATCAACAAACACTAAAAAAAAAAAAAAAAAAAAAAAAAAAAAAAAAAAGATAGAAAGTAATCACTTCTATCTATTTTCGTTATAAGAGAATTCAATGAAATGAAATTAGTAACAGTTTACATTTTATTGATCACTTATTCTGGCCAGTACTGTTCCTAAACATGCACTTTACATGTACTAACCCATTTAATCCTCACCCTCCTGTATGGTAAGCATAATCTCAATTTATACACAAAAATGTAACATAAAATAGTAGAGAAAGTCACCCAAGGTCGGGGGGCTAGTAAATGTTAGAAGTGATGTACAAAGCCTTTACAGAAGGTAAGGAACCTGAGTACCTTCTACATGGTGATAGACTTCCTCTTCCTTTTCTAGGACCTAAGAAGCACCAGGACCTTAACATACAGCCTGTAAAGAGACTATGGTAGTCTGCAATCCCTTGCCAGCCAAGCATTTGCTGAGGAGTCAGTAGATTACTTGAGTGGGACCATCTTCCCGCCAGTCTCACAGCCAGACTATTCCCTCCAATCATCCTTCCTTCATATTCAGAACCACATCACCACCTCCAGGTGTCCCCCTAGTGTTCAGGAATACTCCTTCCTCTTGAACTCTGACACAGGTCTTTCAGATACTAAACAGACTGATGCTCATGGTTAAATTATTTTGGCCAGTGCCAGGATCCCTCTTGAAACAGTCTGGTCCTTTGAGGCTTGCAAGTAACTTATAAGAAGAAAAGAGAAGTCTGGAGATTGATCTTTAGGTCACGGTTCTTGTATAAGAAGATTCCCTCACAGCTCAAAAACCAGGTTATTTTGAACCAAGCTAACATGAAGGAAAGGGAGATAGAAAGACAAGACAAAAATCTCTTTCCCAAGTGCAGGACACCATCATAAGCGCCCACACCAGGGGAAAGAAGAAATACAACATTACCGAAAGATACAGAGAAAAAGGCTGGTTCTAGTAACCTTCAAGTAGAATGTTCTAGAGATCCTTTGCATTTTCTCATTGGTACCACATAGCATCTGTGCCTTGTCCCTAAGCACTAAAAGATCCTGACTTTTCTAGATATCTTAGTATCTGGTTCCTCACCTGTGCTCAGCATCAAAAGGCCTGAAGGAAAACCATGATTCCACGACTTTTGCACATCATCTGAGGCAAGTAAAATACTCCAAGTCTCAGTTCTCAGAGTCTAGCGCACAAAGCATCCAGGGTCCCTGAGACCCTGTCAGGTGGTCCATGAGGCTGAAATTTCTTAATTATATTTGCTTTTGACATCATTTGCTTTCTTCATGGTTTCTGACATTTACAAATGCAGTGATGATTAAAACTGCTGGCATTTTAACACAAACCGAGGCAGGCAGCAGCCCCAACGTGCACTAAAGTTCACTGCATTCTTCAGGACTATATATTCGCAGTTAAACCAAAACAAAACAAAATTCTGTTGGGGGCGACTGGTGGCTCAGTCGGTTGAGCATCTGACTTTGGCTCAGGTCATGATCCCACAGTTCATGAGTTGGAGCCCCACGTCGGGCTCTGTGCTGACAGCTCAGAGCCTGGAGCCTGCTTTAGATTCTGTGTCTCCTCTCTCTTTGCCCCTCCCCTGCTCACATTCTGTCTCTCTCTCTCTTAAAAATAAATAAAACATTAAAAAAAATTTTTTAAATCTGTTTCACTTAAAAATCTCGATGAATCAGTTAAAGAAATACCAATTTTATTCATCTCAACCCTGAGTACACATCTTTTTAATAAGCTCGTGTCAAAATAGGAAGTGCACATACAGCACTTCAGCTATCTTGGGGTGGTCTCTAGGACAAGCAATTGTAGGATTGTTCGAGTTTAGAACTGAACCACTTGGTTCAAGGAACATCTTACTTGAAGGAATGACTGACAGACAAACTGGTTGGTGGACATTTTTCCAAAAACAAATCAAGTATGCCTGTCATTTCAAGAAAAAGTAACAGTATTTGTTAGCAACAATACAGATACGAGCTCTCAAGCAAGAATTAGAATTTTAGGGGGTGCCTGGTGGCTCAGTTGGTTGAGTGTCTGACTCTTGATTCCAGCTCAGGTCAGGAACTCATGAAATCAAGCTTAGTTCTGTGCTGAGCATGGAACTTGCTTAAGGCTCTCTCTCCCCCACCCATGCTCACTATATGCTCTCTAAGAAAAAAATAATAATAATAGAATTTTGAAAATTTTCTATCTACCACTATGATATGAACAGTTTCCAAATGCTTAAAAACTTCTGTGATAAGATGGATGGTGACATAAACATCTGTGATTTTCTGATACCATATAACAAAATGTGTCAGCATTGGGAAGACCTACATAACTTAGTGATCTAATATTTTCCAAATGACCAATGCATCATGCTATAAAATCATGTATGGAAAAATGATCCATCCAAAGTGCAAGATACAAATAACAATAATAAAAAGTAAAAAGATAAAATAAGAAAAAACAAAGTGCAAGCTAGACCGATGGATTTTAATGTGTGGTGGAAAAAAAATTCATTGATGTGTTCTCAGATTCTCTACTGCAACTCAATGTGAAGACACTACCTCTTACTATGGTTGAGTTGTGGGTGAACATCAAAGAAGAATATTCACAATTATCTGAAAAGACTAACAAAATAGTTGTCCTTTTTCCAACCAGATATTCAGGTAAGTTCAAATTTTCTTCATACGCTTCAACCAACACAACAGATTGCAACAGAGTACCATTCAGTTATCTCTCTTCAAGCCAGACATTATAGAGATTTGTAAAAAACATAGAACAATGTCACTCTTCTCACTCAATTTTTTGTTTTGGAAAAAGAGTTACTTTTCATAAAACACCTGTTATTCATGTTAACATGCAATGGATTTATTATTGTTATACTTAAATAAATATTGCAAGTATTTTAATTTCTATTATGATAAAGATGGATAGATAAAACAAAAGTTCTTTAAAATTCTCAGTAATATTTAATAGTGTAAAGGGACTGAGATGCAAATGTGGGAGAACTGCTCTCTAAGCAGGGGGTTTAGGTTAGCCATAGATGGCTCTGTTTGTTATGTAAGAGAGGACCTTCGCAGATGGAAGCCTGACATGGTCATATCCTGGAGCCTGCCTGTCGGCAGGGTCCTGTCCTTAAGTGAGGGAGTAAGAATACTTCCCATTCACATCAGAAACTACCCTAACACAATCTCCTTATGTATCTACACCACGTGCTTCTCTACCGCAAAGTGTATGCATCCTAGTGAATAAGAGCCATAACTTCAGAGGAGCCAAGCATGGAAGGTTTTTGTGGGTCTCACGTCCATGAAATACAGCCAGACCAACACTCAACCATCCTAAACACCTAGAAAACCGATTGGAAGATTAACACAACAATCTGCACAACCTGAACCACAGAATTCAGCAGGTACGCGACACGAAGAACTGAACTTGGGGAGCAAGAAGCCCCAAAAGGTAGGGAACCCCACAAAAGGGCGGAGAGAGGACAGAGGCTGGGGAGGGGGAGATCATACAGGAAAAGCACCCCTCCCCAAAAGCAGCTGGAGAGAAAGCGGAAAATTGGAAGCAGCCGCAGGGACTAAACTAAAAAGGGAGAAAGGAGAAAGGAGAGGGTTTAAATCCCATTAAGACTGTAAACAAGGGGGAGCGCAAAGACTGCAACTCCGCAGCTCGATACCTGGCGGTGCTCTGGTGGGAAAGGCGAATCCCCAGGAACAGAGTGGGGTCCAGGAGGTTCTCGGGCCACACGGGGAAAAGCGGTTCCACTGCTGGAAGGACATTTGGTAGAGACTGTTGAAGCCACCTGGTCCCAGCAGACCCCGGAAAGCAGCCACATTCGCTGGTGCTGGGGCAAGGTTGTTGAGGGTGAAGGCTGGTGCCAGATGTGGGTTACGATTTTCCATGGTCTCTGAAATGCTGAGGCTACACGGTCTCGTGATTTTTTGGGGGGGCAGGCTGGCACCTGGCCGCAGTCTCAGGGCACGGGCAACAGCAGGGTCCAGCAAGCGTTCCTAGGTGCAGCCAACATTTGGCCATAACTCGGTGAGACCCTCCCACAGAGGGGCGGAGCGGGTCAAAGCCAAAGTCCTTTGGAAGTAAGGGGCCAGGGAAAACAGCCGCATCTGAGACAAAACTTGGGAGAGAGGTACTGCCTGGGGCCTGGTCAGGGAGAGTGAAAAGCGGGGAGTGGATGAGAGCTGAAGACGGAGGACCGGTGTGCGACTGCTGATCTGGGAGAAAAGACTGGGTGGCTGAGTGACGCCATTTTTCACCGCTCCGCGCATGCACACCAACAAGCACGGCAACAATCCACCTCAGTAGGATAGCAGCGCCCTCTAGGGGAGAGCGGAGCTGTTACACTGACCCCCGCCCAACTGGGCCAACTTCGCTCTTCAAGAACACAAACCTCACCGCCAGCTTAATCTATGCACTATAAAGAGCTACATGGACTGACCTCTAAGGGAAACAAAGCAATTTCAGTCCTACTTCAATCTGTTAGCAGGCTCATCTCTTCAATTTTTTTTCCTCTCTTCCTCCTTTTTCTCTTTTACAATTCTTTTATTTTCTTGAATACAGAAAGAGAAAAAACTCATTTTTATTTTCAATTTTTATTAAAAATATTTGTCTTTAATTTTTATTACTATATTTTTTACTTTTGTGTAATTTTTTTCAAATTCTACTTTAATTCCATCATTTTATTTTAGTCTACTTCAATGTACTCACCTTTTCAAATTTTCAAACAATTTCCTGTTTTTTTCTGTTTCTTTTTTTCTCTTTTTCATTTCTTTTCATGTTCTTGAATGCAGAAAGAGAAAGACTTCATTTTTACTTTCAATTTCTTTTAAAAATATTTTTATTTAATTTTTATTACTATATTTTTTGCTTTTCTGTAAATTTTTTCAAATTCTATCGTAGTCCCATCATTTTATTTCAGTCTACTACAGTGTATTCACTTTTTCAAACTCTCAAACGATTTCTTTCTTTGTCTTTTCCTTTTTTCTTTTTTTATCTTTTTTTCTCTTTTTCGTTTCTTTTCTTTTTTCTTAAATACAAAAAATGAAAAAATTCATATTTTTTTTAATTTTTATTAAAAATATTTTTCTATAATTTTTTTCTACTATATTCTCTACTTTTGTGTATTTTAGTTTACTTTAGTGTATTCATTTTTTCAAATTCTCAAACGATTTCCTTTTTTTTTCTCTCCCCCCCCTTTTTCGTTTGTTTGTTTGTTTCTCTAATCTGTCAAACCACTTTCTACACCCAGACCAAAACACACCTGGGATCTAGCATCATCTATTCAATTTTTGTGTGGGTGTGTTTTTAATTTTTAAATTTAATATTTTTTTATTTTTTTAATTTCAATTTTTCTACCTCATTAATTCCTTTTCTCCCTTCAAAATGACAAAACGAAGGAATTCACCCCAAAAGAAAGAGGATGAAGAAACGACAGGCAGGGATTTAACCAACACAGACACAAGCAAGATGTCTGAACCAGAATTTAGAATCACGACGATAAGAATACCGGCTACAGTCGAAAATAGATTAGAATCCCTTTCTGCAGAGATAAAAGAAGTAAAAAATAGCCAGAATGAAATTAAAAACGCTATAACTGAGCTGCATTCACGGATGGATGCAGCAGTGGCAAGGATGGATGAGGCAGAACAGAGAATCAGCCATATAGAGGACAAACTTACAGAGAGTAACGAAGCAGAAAAAAAGAGGGAGATTAAGGCAAAAGAGCACGAGTTAAGAATTAGAGAAATCAGGGGCGCCTGGGTGGCGCAGTCGGTTAAGCGTCCGACTTTAGCCAGGTCACGATCTCACGGTCTGTGAGTTCGAGCCCCGCGTCAGGCTCTGGGCTGATGGCTCAGAGCCTGGACCCTGTTTCCGATTCTGTGTCTCCCTCTCTCTCTGTCCCTCCCCCGTTCATGCTCTGTCTCTCTCTGTCCCAAAAATAAATAAACGTTGAAAAAAAAAAAATTTAAAAAAAAAAAAAAAAGAATTAGAGAAATCAGTGACTCATTAAAAAGGAACAACATGAGAATCATAGGGGTCCCAGAGGAGGAAGAGAGAGAAATAGGGGTAGAAGCTTTATGTGAGCGAATCATAGCAGAAAACTTTCCTAACCTGGGGAAAGACACAGACATCAAAATCCAGGAAGCACAGAGGACTCCCATTAGATTCAACAAAAACCAACCATCAACAAGGCATATCATAGTCAAATTCACAAAATACTCAGGCAAGGAGAGAATCATGAAAGCAGCAAGGAAAAAAAGTCCCTAATCTGCAAGGGTAGACAGATCAGGTTTGCAGCAGACCTATTCACAGAAACCTGGCAGGCCAGAAAGGAGTGGCAGGATATATTTAGTGTGCTGAATCAGAAAAATATGCAGCCAACATCCTTTATCCAGCAAGGATATCATTCAAAGTAGAAGGAGAGATAAAAAGTTTCCCAGACAAACAAAACTTAAAGGAGTTTGTGACCACTAAACCAGCCCTGCAAGAAATATTAAGGGGGACTCTCTGAGGGGAAAAAGATGAAATTATATACATATATAAATAAATAAATACCAAAAGCAACAAAAGATTAGAAAGGACCAGAGAACACCATGAGAAACTCCAACTCTACAAGCATCATAATGGCAATAAATTGATATCTTTCAGTACTCACTCTAAACATCAATGGACTCGATGCTCCAATCAAAATACATAGGGTAACAGAATGGATAAGAAAACAAGACCCATCTATATGCTGTTTGCAAGAGACCTACTTTAGACCTAAAGACACCTACAGATTGGAAATAAGGGGATGGAGAAACATCAATCATGCTAATGGTCAACAAAAGAAAGCTGGAGTAGTCACACTTATATCAGACAATCTAGACTTTAAAATAAAGACTGTATCAAGAGATGCAGAAGGGCATTATATCATAATCAAGGGTTCTATAGACCAAGAAGACCTAACAATTGTAAACATTTATGCACCAAATGTTGAACACCCAAATATTAATCAATTAATCACAAACACCAAGAAACTCATCGATAGTAATACCATAATAGTAGGAGACTTCAACACCCCACTCACAGCAATGGACAGATCATCTAATCAAAAAATCAACAAGGAAACAATGGCTTTGAATGACACATTGGACCAGATGGACTTAACAGATACATTTAGAACATTTCATCCTAAAGCAGCAGAATATACATTCTTCTCCAGTGCACGTGGAACGTTCTCCAGAATAGACCATATACTAGGACACAAATCAGCCCTAAGTAAGTACAAAAAGATTGAGATCATACCATGCATATTTTCAGACCACAATGCTATAAAACTCGAAATCAACCACAAGAAAAAATTTGGAAAGGTAACAAATACTTGGAGACTGAAGAACATCCTATTAAAGAATGAATGGGCTAACCAAGCAGTTAAAGAAGAAATTAAAAAGTATATGGAAGTCAATGAAAATGATAGCACCACAACCCAAAACCTCTGGGACACAGCAAAGGCGGTCATAAGAGGAAAGTATATAGCAATCCAGGCCTTCCTAAAGAAGGAAGAAAGATCTCAGATATGCAACTTAACCTTATGCCTTAAGGAGCTGGAAAAAGAACAGCAAATAAAATCCAACACCAGCAGAATAATAAAGATTAGGGCAGAAATTAATGCTATCAAAACCAAAAAAACAGTAGAACAGATCAATGAAACCGGAAGCTGGTTCTTTGAAATAATTAACAAAACTGATAAACCACTAGCCAGTTTGATCCAGAAGAAAAAGGAAAGGACCCAAATAAGTAAAATCAAGAATGAAAGAGGAGAGATCACAACCAATCCAATAGAAATAAAAACAATAATAAGAAAATATTATGAGCAATTATATGCTAACAACATGGGCAATCTGGAAGAAATGGACAAATTCCTAGAAACATATATATTACCAAAACTGAAACAGGAAGAAATAGAAAATTTTAACAGACCCATAACCAGTGAGGAAATCGAATTAGTAATCAAAAATCTGCCAAAAAACAAGAGTCCAGGGCCAGATGGCTTTCCAGAGGAATTGTACCAAACATTTAAGGAAGAGTTAACACCTATTCTCTTGAAACTGTTCCAAAAAATAGAAATGGAAGGAAAACTTCCAAACTCTTTCTATGAAGCCAGCATTACCCTGATTCCAAAACCAGACAGAGACCCCACTAAAAAGGAGAACTACAGACCACTTTCCCTGATGAACATGGATGCAAAAATCCTCAACAAGATATTAGCCAACCAGCTAATTATACACCATTAAAAAAAATTATTAAATACATTTAAAAAATTATTCACCATGACCAAGTGGGATTTATACCTGGGATGCAGGGTTGGTTCAATATCCGCAAAACAATTAACGCAATTCATCACATCAATAAGAGAAAGGACAAGAACCATATAATCCTCTCAATAGATGCAGAGAAAGCATTTGACAAGATACAGCATCCTTTCTTGATAAAAACCCTCAAGAAAGTAGAGATAGAATGAGCATACCTTGAGATCATAAAAGCCATATATGAGTGACTCAATACTAATATCATCCTCAATGGGAAAAACTGAGAGCTTTGCCCCTAAGGTCAGGAACAAGACAGGGATGTCCACTCTCACCACTATTATTCAACATAATATTGGAAGTCTTAGCCTCAGCAATGAGACAACACAAACAAATAAAAGGCATCCAAATTGGCCAGGAAGAGGTCAAACTTTCACTCTTTGCAGATGACATGATACTCTATATGGAAAACCCAGAAGATTCCACCAAAAAAACCACTAGAACTGATTCATGAATTCAGCAAAGTCACAGGATATAAAATCAATGCACAGAAATCAGTTGCATTCCTATACACCAACAATGAAGTGACAGAAGGAGAAATCAAGGAATCAATCCCATTTACAATTGCACAAAAAACCATAAAATACCTAGGAATAAATCTAACCAAAGAGGGGAATAATCTATACACTGAAAACTATAGAAAGTTGATGAAAGAAATAGAAGAAGACACAAAGAAATGGAAAAAGATTCCATGCTCCTGGAGAGGAAGAAGAAATATTGTTAAAATGTCGATACTACCCAAAGCAATCTACATATTCAATGCAATCCCTATCAAAGTAACACCAGAATTCTTCACAGAGCTAGAACAAATAATCCTAAAATTTGTATGGAACCAGAAAAGACTGCGAATAGCCAAAGCAATCTTGAAAAAGAAAACCAAAGCTGGAGGCATCACAATCCCAGACTTCAAGCTATACTACAAAGCTGTAATCATTAAGACAGTATGGTACTGGCACACGAACAGACACTCAGATCAATGGAACAGAATAGATAACCCAGAAATGGACCCACAAACATATGGCCAATTAATCTTTGACAAAACAGGAAAGAATATCTAATGGAATAAAGACAGTCTCTTCAGCAAATGGTGCTAGGAAAACTGGACAGAGACACGCAGAAGAAAGAACCTGGACCACTTTCTTACACCATACACAAAAATAAACTCAAAGTGGATGAAAGACCTCAATGTAAGACAGGAACCCATCAAAATCCTCGAGGAGAAAGCAGGCAAAAACCTCTTTGATCTTGCCCGCAGAAACTTCTTACTCAACACGTCTCTGGAGGCAAGGGAAACAAAAGCAAAACTGAACTACTGGGACCTCATCAAAATAAAAAGCTTCTGCACAGCGAAGGAAACAATCAGCCAAACTAAAAGGCATCTGACAGAATGGGAGAAGATATTTGCAAATGATATATCAGATAAAGGGTTAGTATCCAAAATCTACAAGGAACTTATCAAACTTAACACCCAAAAAACAAATAATCCAGTGAAGAAATGGAAAAAGACATGAATAAACACTTCTCCAAAGAAGACATCCAGATGGACAACTGACACATGAAACAATTCTCAACGTCACTCATCATCAGGGAAATACACATCAAAACCACAATGAGACACCACCTTATACCTGTCAGAATTTCTAACATTAACAACTCAGGCAACAACAGATGTTGGCAAGGATGCAGAGAAAGAGGATCTCTTTTACATTGTTGGTGGGAATGCAAGCTGGTGCAGCTACTCTGGAAAACAGTATGGAGGTTCCTCACCAAACTAAAAATCGAACTACCAAGTTCCAGAAGATGGCGGCGTAGGAGGACGCTGGGCTCACCGCGCGTCCTGCTGATCACTTAGATTCCACCTACACCTGCCTAAATAACCCAGAAAACCGCCAGAGGATTAGCAGAACGGAGTCTCCGGAGCCAAGCGCAGACAAGAGGCCCACGGAAGAGGGTAGGAAGGGCGGCGAGGCGGTGCGCGCTCCACGGACTGGCGGGAGGGAGCCGGGGCGGAGGGGCGGCTCGCCGGCCAAGCAGAGCCCCCGAGTCGGGCTGGCAAAAGCGGAGGGGCCGGACGGACTGTGTTCCGACAGCAAGCTCGACTTAGCGTCTGGGAGGTCATAAGTTAACAGCTCTGCTCAGAAAGCGGGAAGGCTGGAGGACAAAGGGAGGGAGAGCTGCTGAGCCCCCGGACGGCAGAGCTCAGCTTGGCGGGGAACAAAGGTGCTCGCCAGCACCATCTCCCCCGCCCATCCCCCAGCCAAAATCCCAAAGAGAACCAGTTCCTGCCAGGGAACTTGCTCGCTCCGCGCAAACACCCAACTCTGTGCTTCTGCGGAGCCAAACCTCCGGCAGTGGATCTGACTCCCTCCCGCTGCCACAGGGCCCCTCCTGAAGTGGATCACCTAAGGAGAAGCGAGCTAAGCCTGCCCCTCCCGCCCCCGTGCACCTTGCCTACCCACCCCAGCTAATACGCCAGCTCCCCAGCACCACAAGCCTGGCAGTGTGCAAGTAGACCAGACGGGCCACACCACCCCACAGTGAATCCCGCCCCTAGGAGAGGGGAAGAGAAGGCACACACCAGTCTGACTGTGGCCCCAGCGGTGGGCTGGGGGCAGACATCAGGTCGGACTGCGGCCCTGCCCACCAACTCCAGTTATACACCACAGCACGGGGGAAGTGCCCTGCAGGTCCTCACCACTCCAGGGACTATCCAAAATGACCAAACGGAAGAATTCCCCTCAGAAGAATCTCCAGGAAATAACAACAGCTAATGAACTGATCAAAAAGGATTTAAATAATATAACAGAAAGTGAATTTAGAATAATAGTCATAAAATTAATCGCTGGGCTTGAAAACAGTATACAGGACAGCAGAGAATCTCTTGCGACAGAGATCAAGGGACTAAGGAACAGTCACGAGGAGCTGAAAAACGCTTTAAACGAAATGCAAAACAAAATGGAAACCACGACGGCTTGGATTGAAGAGGCAGAGGAGAGAATAGGTGAACTAGAAGATAAAGTTATGGAGAAAGAGGAAGCTGAAAGAAAGAGAGATAAAAAAATCCAGGAGTATGAGGGGAAAATTAGAGAACTAAGTGATACACTAAAAAGAAATAATATACGCATAATTGGTATCCCAGAGGAGGAAGAGAGAGGGAAAGGTGCTGAAGGGGTACTTGAAGAAATTATAGCTGAGAACTTCCCTGAACTGGGGAAGGAAAAAGGCATTGAAATCCAAGAGGCACAGAGAACTCCCTTCAGACGTAACTTGAATCGATCTTCTGCACGACATATCATAGTGAAACTGGCAAAATACAAGGATAAAGAGAAAATTCTGAAAGCAGCAAGGGATAAACGTGCCCTCACATATAAAGGGAGACCTATAAGACTCGTGACTGATCTCTCCTTTGAAACTTGGCAGGCCAGAAAGGCTTGGCACGATATCTTCAGTGTGCTAAACAGAACAAATATGCAACCGAGAATCCTTTATCCAGCAAGTCTGTCATTTAGAATAGAAGGAGAGATAAAGGTCTTCCCAAACAAACAAAAACTGAAGGAATTTGTCACCACGAAACCAGCCCTACAAGAGATCCTAAGGGGGGTCCTGTGAGGCAAAGTACCAGAGACATCACTACAAGCATAAAACATACAGACATCACAATGACTCTAAACCCGTATCTTTCTATAATAACACTGAATGTAAATGGATTAAATGCGCCAACCAAAAGACATAGGGTATCAGAATGGATAAAAAAACAAGACCCATCTATTTGCTGTCTACAAGAGACTCATTTGAGATCTGAGGACACCTTTAGATTGAGAGTGAGGGGATGGAGAACTATTTATCATGCTACTGGAAGCCAAAAGAAAGCTGGAGTAGCCATACTTATATCAGACAAACTAGACTTTAAATTAAAGGCTGTAACAAGAGATGAAGAAGGGCATTATATAATAATTACAGGGTCTATCCATCAGGAAGAGCTAACAATTATAAATGTCTATGCGCCAAATACCGGAGCCCCCAGATATATAAAACAATTACTCATAAACATAAGCAACCTTATTGATAAGAATGTGGTCATTGCAGGGGACTTTAACACCCCACTTACAGAAATGGATAGATCATCTAGACACACAGTCAATAAAGAAACAAGGGCCCTGAATGATACATTGGATCAGATGGACTTGACAGATATATTTAGAACTCTGCATCCCAAAGCAACAGAATATACTTTCTTCTCGAGTGCACATGGAACATTCTCCAAGATAGATCATATACTGGGTCACAAAACAGCCCTTCATAAGTTTACAAGAATTGAAATTATACCATGCATACTTTCAGACCACAATGCTATGAAGCTTGAAATCAACCACAGGAAAAAGTCTGGAAAACCTCCAAAAGCATGGAGGTTAAAGAACACCCTACTAACGAATGAGTGGGTCAACCAGGCAATTAGAGAAGAAATTTAAAAATATATGGAAACAAACGAAAATGAAAATACAACAGTCCAAACGCTTTGGGACGCAGCGAAGGCAGTCCTGAGAGGAAAATACATTGCAATCCAGGCCTATCTCAAGAAACAAGAAAAATCCCAAATACAAAATCTAACAGCACACCTAAAGGAAATAGAAGCAGAACAGCAAAGGCAGCCTAAACCCAGCAGAAGAAGAGAAATCATAAAGATCAGAGCAGAAATAAACAATATAGAATCTAAAAAAACTGTAGAGCAGATCAACGAAACCAAGAGTTGGTTTTTTGAAAAAATAAACAAAATTGACAAACCTCTAGCCAGGCTTCTCAAAAAGAAAAGGGAGATGACCCAAATAGATAAAATCATGAATGAAAATGGAATGATTACAACCAATCCCTCAGAGATACAAACAATTATCAGGGAATACTATGAAAAATTATATGCCAACAAATTGGACAACCTTGAAGAAATGGACAAATTCCTAAACACCCACACTCTTCCAAAACTCAATCAGGAGGAAATAGAAAGCTTGAACAGACCCATAACCAGCGAAGAAATTGAATCGGTTATCAAAAATCTCCCAACAAATAAGAGTCCAGGACCAGATGGCTTCCCAGGGGAGTTCTACCAGACATTTAAAGCAGAGATAATACCTATCCTTCTCAAGCTATTCCAAGAAATAGAAAGGGAAGGAAAACTTCCAGACTCATTCTATGAAGCCAGTATTACTTTGATTCCTAAACCAGACAGAGACCCAGTAAAAAAAGAGAACTACAGGCCAATATCCCTGATGAATATGGATGCAAAAATTCTCAATAAGATACTAGCAAATCGAATTCAACAGCATATAAAAAGAATTATTCACCATGATCAAGTGGGATTCATTCCTGGGATGCAGGGCTGGTTCAACATTCGCAAATCGATCAACGTGATACATCACATTAACAAAAAAAAAAGAGAAGAACCATATGATCCTGTCAATCGATGCAGAAAAGGCCTTTGACAAAATCCAGCACCCTTTCTTAATAAAAACCCTTGAGAAAGTCGGGATAGAAGGAACATACTTAAAGATCATAAAAGCCATTTATGAAAAGCCCACAGCTAACATCATCCTCAATGGAGAAAAACTGAGAGCTTTTTCCCTGAGGTCAGGAACACGACAGGGATGCCCACTCTCACCACTGTTGTTTAATATAGTGCTGGAAGTTCTAGCATCAGCAATCAGACAACAAAAGGAAATCAAAGGCATCCAAATTGGCAAAGATGAAGTCAAGCTTTCGCTTTTTGCAGATGACATGATATTATACATGGAAAATCCGATAGACTCCACCAAAAGTCTGCTAGAACTGATACATGAATTCAGCAAAGTTGCAGGATACAAAATCAATGTACAGAAATCAGTTGCATTCTTATACACTAACAATGAAGCAACAGAAAGACAAATAAAGAAACTGATCCCATTCACAATTGCACCAAGAAGCATAAAATACCTAGGAATAAATCTAACCAAAGATGTAAAAGATCTGTATGCTGAAAACTATAGAAAGCTTATGCAGGTAATTGAAGAAGATATAAAGAAATGGAAAGACATTCCCTGCTCATGGATTGGAAGAATAAATATTGTCAAAATGTCAATACTACCCAAAACTATCTACACATTCAATGCAATCCCAATCAAAATTGCACCAGCATTCTTCTTGAAACTAGAACAAGCAATCCTAAAATTCATATGGAACCACAAAAGGCCCCGAATAGCCAAAGTAATTTTGAAGAAGAAGACCAAAGCAGGAGGCATCACAATCCCAGACTTTAGCCTCTACTACAAAGCTGTCATCATCAAGACAGCATGGTATTGGCACAAACACAGACACATAGACCAATGGAATCGAATAGAAACCCCAGAACTAGACCCACAAACGTATGGCCAACTCATTTTTGACAAAGCAGGAAAGAACATCCAATGGAAAAAAGACAGTCTCTTTAACAAATGGTGCTGGGAGAACTGGACAGCAACATGCAGAAGGTTGAAACTAGACCACTTTCTCACACCATTCACAAAAATAAACTCAAAATGGATAAAGGACCTGAATGTGAGACAGGAAACCATCAAAACCTTAGAGGAGAAAGCAGGAAAAGACCTCTCTGACCTCAGCCGTAGCAATCTCTTACTCGGCACATCCCCAAAGGCAAGGGAATTAAAAGCAAAAGTGAATTACTGGGACCTTATGAAGATAAAAAGCTTCTGCACAGCAAAGGAAACAACCAACAAAACTAAAAGGCAACCAACGGAATGGGAAAAGATATTTGCAAATGACACATCGGACAAAGGGCTAGTATCCAAAATCTATAAAGAGTTCATCAAACTCCACACCCGAAAAACAAATAACCCAGTGAAGAAATGGGCAGAAAACATGAATAGACACTTCTCTAAAGAAGACATCCGGATGGCCAACAGGCACATGAAAAGATGTTCAACGTCGCTCCTCATCAGGGAAATACAAATCAAAACCACACTCAGATACCACCTCACGCCAGTCAGAGTGGCCAAAATGAAGAAATCAGGAGACTATAGATGCTGGAGAGGATGTGGAGAGACGGGAACCCTCTTGCACTGTTGGTGGGAATGCAAATTGGTGCAGCCGCTCTGGAAAGCAGTGTGGAGGTTCCTCAGAAAATTAAAAATAGACCTACCCTATGACCCAGCAATAGCACTGCTAGGAATTTATCCAAGGAATACAGGAGTACTGATGCATAGGGGCACTTGTACCCCAATGTTTATAGCAGCACTCTCAACAATAGCCAAATTATGGAAAGAGCCTAAATGTGCATCAACTGATGAATGGATAAAGAAATTGTGGTTTATATACACAATGGAATACTACGTGGCAATGAGAAAAAATGAAATATGGCCTTTTGTAGCAACGTGGATGGAACTGGAGAGTGTGATGCTAAGTGAAATAAGCCATACAGAGAAAGACAGATACCATATGGTTTCACTCTTATGTGGATCCTGAGAAACGTAACAGAAACCCATGGGGGAGGGGAAGGGGAAAAAAAAAAAAAGAGGTTAGAGTGGGAGAGAGCCAAAGCATAAGAGACTGTTAAAAACTGAGAACAAACTGAGGGTTGATGGGGGGTGGGAGGGAGGGCAGGGTGGGTGATGGGTATTGAGGAGGGCACCTTTTGGGATGAGCACTGGGTGTTGTATGGAAACCAATTTGACAGTAAATTTCATATATTAAAAAAAATAAATTAAAAAAAAAAAAAAAAAAAAAAACAAAAGCAAAAAAAAAAAAAAAAAAAAAAATCGAACTACCCTGTGACCCAGCAATTGCACTACTAGGTATTTATCCAAGAGATACAGGTGTGCTATTTTGAAGGGACACATGCACCCCTATGTTTATAGCAGCACTATCAACAATAGCCAAAGTATGGAAAGAGCCCAAATGTCCATTGATGGATGAATGGATACAGAAAATGTGGTGTATATATACAATGGAGTATTACTCGGCAATCAAAAAGAATGAAATATTGCCATTTGCAACTATGTGGATGGAACTGGAGGATATTATGTTAAGTGAAATTAGTCAGTCAGAGAAAGACAAAAGCATATGACTTCACTCATATGAAGACCTTAAGAGACAAAACAGATGAACATAAGGGAAGGGAAACAAAAATAATATAAGAACAGGGAGGGGGGAAACAAAAGATACTCATAAATATGGAGAACAAACTGAGGGTTGCCGGAGGGGTTGTGGGAGGGGAGATGGGCCAAATGGGTAAGGGGCATTAAGGAATCTACTGAAATCATTGCTTCACTATATACTAACTAATTTGGATGTAAATGTTAAAAAATAAAAAATAAAGTTAAAAAAAAAAGAACTTGTTCCCCAACCTCACTGATCCCATGGTGATACCTTGTCAAGACAGTATAACAAATGAGTGGACTGTACTGAACAGTCTTTTCATTTAGGACCCATTCAAGTACCCATTATGGAGCTGCCATAGCCAGGAAGGCATCACCACGCGTGTTTGATTTCCTAGGTTTACCAGGAGCTATGGGAATAAAATCTGAGTTTCTGCTTTGATTTTACCACAGCTGGATATCATATCCTCATTTGTCTTTTATCTGGACAAATATAATCAGTTCCATTCCTTAGTGCCAAACTCTCTCCCATAACATAATGGCCCTCATTTTTCTGACAGGACATAGAATCCCTGGCTACTAGTCTAAGGGAAACTTCCCCTAGAAGCATTCTCTTTCCTACCTGAAAGCCTGTAAATACTTCACTAAAAAATCCGATCTGTTGGGCTAAATGGTAAGGGACGTTAAGGAATCTACTCCTGAAATCATTGTTGCACTGTATGCTAACTAATTTCGATGTAAACTAAAAAAAATAAATTAATTAAGAAAAAAAAAAGACCCATAACTTCTACCCTTTAGTAGTGGGTGCCAAGGGGGACAGTCTGATATCCAAGCTAAGGGGATGGGGAGAAGGGGGAGGGCACCAAGGGGGATGTGGGAAGAAACAGCTGAAAGAATAAGAGCCCCCTAGGGAAGATTTTTCCAGACAGCCACAGCATAGTTTATGCTGCTAGAGCCCTGGCTGGAACACCGTCACCTGGTCAAGAAGTGAGGGAGCTCCAGGTGGGAGAATGTCCTGACTTTTCCTCCACTTTCCTCAAGGGATCCTAGTTACAGGAAAATAGCTGGTGGCTGACTTCTAGTGTGTGCTGCCACCTTCTGGAAAAGGCATGAATTTCACCTCCACATTACCCCTTAGTGGAGCATAGATCACAACCCAACTTAGAGGTGAGTAAACTGAGCTTCTGAGAGGCAGGTCACTTAATCGGAACCAAGATCAACCTCTAATCTGTGTCTTCTAAGTCCAGTGTCACTTCCAGGCCCCTCACACATGATTAATATAATTTTTTTTTCTTGAAAGCACAAATCACATTCACAGTAGAATCACAGTAAAAGTAAATTAATATACCCGCTCTGAAATCACAGTCGGAGGCTGGCCCAGCATCCTTGGCTGGATTTCAGGGTCTGGCTGAGTTCTCTGAGTGGCTGACAGCTTTAGCTAATCCAACTAGCTTTCATGGACTTGCTTCCTACCTCAGTGAAAAATATTCATTATTTGGATTCAGACACAGTCAGTAGAGACTTGCTATGTGGGCCTCTTTTCCCTTCAGGCCCACCTTAAATCTCTTACTCTCAGACTCAAACCCCCTTCCATCTCGATATGAAGCATCTAGGCCCCTGTTCACAATTTATCCTTTTTTTCTGGATTTTCCCTTCTCTAGCCTGCGATAGCACCCTTCTTCTCAAAATAGGAGGGCAATGCTGCCTCATCCTGGCAGACGTGGGAAGTGCACCCACTGCTCCACATCTGAGGAAGATGAGAAGGCCCCTGGAGAGCCACCCAGGTCCAACGAGCCTTCAGGGAAGTCACAGCACCAAGTCATGAGTACTGAGTTCACAGACATTGATGAAGAGAGTCAAGGAAAGAGAAGGCTCCATCACACCACCACCAAAGCCTCCGCCTCCAGGACTTTATAATCTAACGGGGTAGGAGAAAGGATCAAGACTGGTAGTTTTGGGCCCTCACCATGCATCGGAATCACTAGGCCCCACTGCCAGAGATGCTCATCCCATTACTGTGGATGGGACTCAGCCATCAGTACCTGTTTAAAGATGCTGGGTGTTTCTTTTTTTTTTTTTTTCCAATATATGAAGTTTATTGTCAAATTGGTTTCCATATGACACCCAGTGCTCATCCCAAAAGGTGCCCTCCTCAATACCCATCACCCACCCTCCCCTCCCTTCCACCCCCATCAGCCCTCAGTTTGTTCTCAGTTTTTAAGAGTCTCTTATGCTTTGGCTCTCTTCCACTCTAACCTCTTTTTTTTTTTCTTTCCCCTCCCCCATGGGTTTCTGTTAAGTTTCTCAGGATCCACATAAGAGTGAAACCATATGGTATCTGTCTTTCTCTGTATGGCTTATTTCACTGAGCATAACACTCTCCAGTTCCATCCATGTTGCTACAAAGGGCCATATTTCATTCTTTCTCATTGCCACGTAGTACTCCATTGTGTATATAAACCACAATTTCTTTATCCATTCATCAGTTGATGGACATTTAGGCTCTTTCCACAATTTGGCTATTGTTGAGAGTGCTGCTATAAACATTGGGGTACGAGTGCCCCTATGATGCTGGGTGTTTCTAATGCAAAGCCAGGCCTCAGATCCATTGAACCAGACAAATGCAACCAGAATAAGAGAACATGATACTCACACCTAAGAAGGCGTCACTGCATGGCTGCCACAAGAAGATGCTAGACTGGTCAGGGCGGCTGGAACAGCTGGGGTTTACATTCCAGGAGAGCTTTTGTGAGGCCAGGGGGCAAAACCTGCTTCGAGGAGCTCTGAGGGTGTCCAGAGGGGGAAATAAGTCATGTGCCGGGGAAAGAAGAGACACAGCCGGGAGTCAGCGGGGTGCTGGTGGTCTCCCTGAGACCTCTTATTTGCAGTTGTTACAAGCTGACAGAAAAGATGACTGTGACAGAGGAAGACAAATACCATATGATTTCGCTCATATGTGGAATTTAACAAACATAACAGATTAACATAGGGGAAGGGAAGGAAAAATAAGGTAAAAACAGAGAGGGACCTAAGAGACTCTTAAGACCCTAAGAGACTATTAAATACAGAGAAAAACTGTGGGTGGCTGGAGAGGGGAGTGGGTAGGGGGATGGGATAAATGGGTGATGGGCAGTAAGGAGGGCAGTGTCGGGATGAGCACTGGGTGTTGTATGTAAGTGATGAATCACTAAATTCTACTCCTGAAACCATGACTACACTATATGTTAAGTAACTTGGGCCTAAATACAATTTTAAATATAATAAAATAAATAAATAAATAAATAAATAAATAAATAAATAAAAACACGACTATGAGCTATTCATCCCAGGTGAGCTCTTCTTTACCCTTCCTTTATTGATCTAAGGCTTTTCTAGAGTTCCAACTATAGCAACCCTTCCTAACTTGTTCACATCACAGTAGGTGGGGGAAGCCATTTTTCCACCTTCTGTCTTACCATTTTGTTCAAACTTGTTAGGTGTGGCGACTCGGTTGTTTGGAAATCAGTATCCCTGAGCCCTTAAGTGGGCTTCTCTTGTGGCTTTTGCTCCAAAGCTCAATAGAGCCTCCCTGTATGTAAGGTAGGCTGAAGGGGGTAGAGTTGGAGCATTACAAGTGGAAGCAGACCTAAGACCCACACCAGCTTTCGAATCAGCCTATGGCTATCCAAAGCCTTCCAACCTCTTGTTTCTCTGTCTGTCTTCCCTGCTGGGCTGCAAACACCTTGGGAAGCAGAACAGCCTTCCATTTCTTTCTTCTTTTGTGTCCCCGCTGCTTAGTGTCTAGACCTCCCAACTTCCAGTTCCCTGACTGGCCCAGGTCTTCAGCCTGTGGACCCCTGAAGGAAGGTGAGGCTTTCTCCAGCCTCCTTCATGCCAACCGTCTGCATACTCTGTCCTCAGACCCACCTCCTAAGCCTGAGTCTGATCCTGGCCTCATGGGGTAATCCCCAGAGATTAATGAAGTCCTCCAGGGAAAACTGTTCCTGGTCCTAAACATTAAATTATAGAAAATGTTGGTCCCTGATCCATTTTCAAGAGAATTACAAATTTAAAATATGCAAATAAAATCATGTCCTTGCTACATACATAAAGCTTGGTACTGTGAGTTCGTCAAAGAAGAGATTCTATAAAAATTTAACAGTCTCCTTCAAAGAAGTGAGAAATGCCTTTCCATGACAGGTGACTCTGAGAGATACTAAAGCAATTCTCTGAATTTTTTCTGAGATTTCCCCCTGAGCCTCAAAATCGGTAGAACCTGGTTTTCTCTTTGTATGAAACAGCAAGCTGAACATCTAACGGGCTGGAGTTATTTCAGACACGGAAATAAATAACCATCTCTCATCAGTTGTCTTTCCATTTCACATGGGTCTCAGTGGGCCAGTCTTTATTGAGCACCTACTGTGTACACATGATACGTCTCTTTACCCACAATTCAGCACTTACTCAACTCCTATTATCTCCAGACAGAATTGAATTCTTTGAGAAGACCTGAGTTGTTCTCATAGTTCTTTCTGACTTTCCAAAGCTCAAAGCTAGCCTTGAGTAGTCCCCCAACACATGTTGATGAAGTCTAAGGCCTCCCTAAGACAGAATAAAAAAACACCCATTTCCCATTTGGTAATTTACGTGCAAAATAACAAAATGAGAGGATATTAATCATATGTGCTCGCAGGTATCATTAAAGCATCTCTGTGAGGCCAGATCTACCACAAGCAGTCATATGAGACAAAACCTTTATAACGGAAGTCAGGAAAAGCATAACGATGCCAGCCCACTCTTGGTTATGCTTCAAATCAGTAACCTCTCACTGGGACATACTGATGCCAGGTACACAGCTCCAGGTCTGGAGTGGGAGACATAAAAAAAAAAATCATTTTTAAAACAACATGGAAAGGACTGTCGAAGAGGCATGTGCAAGGGCTGTAGAAGCCGAAAGGGAGACTCATGGATCCTGAAAGAGCCAAGGAAGTCTTCACGGTGAGTTGACATCCGAGCTGTGGTATGGAATGCATCAGGACTTACTAGGCAAGAAGCAGGGGAGAAGGCAACATATGTCAACAGAAGAACGTGGGGGCTCTCGCAAGAACAGGATGCATTCAGAGCAGCTGGAGTAGGGTACATGGTGAGAAGTGAGGCATCCTCTAGCAAGCAGGGGAGGAAGCCAGCCCATGGAGGCTTTCAGACAAGATATCCTAGAACGAGCTTTGGTGCCCAGAAAGACCTCCCTGGCAGGAGTGTGGGGGATGAGCCGAAGAGAGAAGAATGTGGAGAAAAGGAGCAGGTACAGCTCTGTCCCTTCCTTCCTCTGGAAGACATGCGAACAGTGTCGTGAGGTGTCATGTTGTCATGGAGAAGCAGTGTTGACACAGCCTGGGGAAGTCAGACCTTCCTCATAAAGTCTGCACTTCAGCAGCTACCACATGGAACTCGATTCAAGAGAACGGACACTGCAGAGGCATTTGTCTCGTTTCCATCTTGGCCATTCCTTGCGCACCAAATATGGTAAGACAAAATGTGATGGATCTATTGGCAAATATCCTGTAGAGAAGACTCTACTTTCTCAACACCCCGAAGTGCCAATACCTCCCTTGATGGTTTTGAAGTACAAGTGTCTGTAGCAGCTATTGTCACATTGTCTGACAAGGTGAGAATTTAACTCCTTCCAACGACAGAAAGATATCTAAAGGCATTTGTCTCTGATCCTATAACCTGTGGCTACACAGTTGGGGCTCAAGTTTTGCAGCTCTGGGGATCAAGGCTGCATTGGAGGGAGATGAAAAACAGGGAGCAGAGCTGTTTCCTTGAAAGGAATTTCGGAAGAAGCAGCACTCTGCTCCCTATTCCCTTGCAGGTCTATGGAATTCCTTCCTTATCTTGTTTCTTTTTCTCCAGGGAAGAATGATTGAATTGGTCTGCAGTTTCTCCTTACTCCCTAAGGAACAACCCATTGTTGGGACACCTGGGTGGATCAGTTGGTTGAATGTCAGACTTCGGCTCAGGTCATGATCTCGCGGTTCACGACTTCAAGGCCCACATTGGGCTCACTGCTGTCAGCCTGTCAACGCAGAGCCCACTTCAGATCCTCTTTTCCCTTCTCTCTGCCCCTCCCCCAGCTACACTGTCCCCAAAATAAATATTAAAAAAAAAGAAAAAAGAAAAACCAATTGCTCTCAAGGCAATTTTGAACCCTTCTCTATTTTAAATGATATCTCCTGTGAAACCCAAATAGACTTACCTGGTCTTTCGGCTTAACACCTTAGGGGTACAAAACTGAGTCAAGCCACCTCTTTTTGGAGAAAGGACTTCTGTTTTCTACTCATAGAGGCTAGAAAAAAAGAGGCATCTGCTGTCAGACAATGAGAACACACACAAGAAATCAGGGAGTCCCCTTGTCTCCTGGCAGTGGGGATCCCCTGTGCTGGGGGCTGGTTCCTCATGGACCTATCAGGCCTGCTGTCATTCCTGGTTTCTTGTCTGTCTTCCCCTCCGCATCTCAGGCAGTCTGAGTCTTACTCATCTCCTCACCAGCACTGCCTATCACCGTGAACGGCATGCCATCATAGGGATAACTTCAATCAAATGAGGGCTCACTCCATCCTGGAAATTGTGCCAATTGCTTCAGATACATACGAAGTTAATTTACTCAATATCCCATTTTACATATGTAAAACTAAAGTTCAAAAGGTTTATTCAACTTACTCAAAGTCACATGTCCAGGAAGGGTCAGCAGAAATTTGAGCTCGGTCCCTATGCCTCTTCCATTCACCATGCTACCTTGAAAGGGGAGAAATGCGTCATGCGACAGCTTCAGCTCTTCCATGAATTCTCCAAAGTCCAATTTGTGTGAATGGACTGATGGACTTGCCAAATTACATTTTAAAGCAAACCCAAATGTCCATTTGGTCTGCACTATAAATCAAAAATATATATATTTCCATTGGAAAAAGTTCCTCCGTAAGACCAAGGTGGACAGTTTTTAGCACAAGTGTAACAGACTATTAGAACATGTTACTATTCAGAAGGAATAGAACAGAACTACCTTTACTGTAGAGTAATGGCCCCAGTACTTGGTCCCTCGGGTAAAAAGAGATGTGAAGATGTGAAATAGTTACAGCTGGGGCACCAGAACTAAAAATGCCACATTCAAAAGTGGATGGGAGACTATCATCATGTAGGATTTACATTAGTGGGTGATCAAAGTCTGTTTTTCTGCCTTTTAACCATGAACCCCTCTTCTGTCTCACATCCAGCCTTCTCAAACAAAAGACTAATGTTAGATTTAGGGGAAACATTTATGAGACAGTTATTGCTACTCTGAGTCCAGACATCCTGTCAGGGGTTTCTCACTTCAAGCCTAAGGAAAGAGACCACAATAAGACCACTTGGAGAGCCTGATATGTGTCTTCTAGTTTAGGGGACATTGTGACTCCCACATGGAAAATCTGGCTGACTGGTTCAATGGCAGAGCAAAGGATGAGGGCGTTAGGCCACTGCACATTTGCCTGAACACATTCTTTTGGACTAGATGCAGGTGACTCACGTGAGGGAACCAATGGAAGGCTTCTTAGATTCTCTCCAAGATGGCTGCCTACAGAGGCAAGTAGTCCTGCGCAGAAAGATGCCAGGGGTCCCACCAAATGCCTCGGGCTGAGCAAGAGGAAGCAACCAACCACAGTGAGAACATCACCCTCACTAAAAGAAACTGCAGGTGAGAGATCACCAGCAGAAGCGGGAGAGGAAGTGGAGGTCTCTAAAGAGCCTAAAAAGTATAGCTAAGGAAAGCGTCCACCTTAAACACCCACCAGACCCGAGAACAAAATGCCAGTTCCTGACAGTATTAGTCAAGTGTGAATTTTCCTGGCCTTTTCTTTTCACCCACCCCCTGCTACTGCCCTTGAGGGTCAGAAAGGGAGGTGAGCAATTTGGAGGAGAGGCAAAACTATGAGGCTGGGGAGAAGTGAAAGGGCAGCCCATAGCAAGCAACCCAGCTTCAGTGGGTCTTTGCAGGGGGAGAAAATCAAAATTTATTCTCTCACCATTGTGGAGGCCAGAAGTCCAAAACCAGTTTCACGGGACTGAAATCAAGGTATGAAGAAGGCCACAGTCCCACTGGAGGATCTAGGAGAGATTCTGCTCCTGCCTCTTCCAGCTCCTGGTGGCTCTGTCTTCCTTGCCCCGTGGCCGCATCACCACTGTGTCTGTCTTCACGGTCACACTCCCTCTTCTCTTCTGTATAATAAAATCTCCCTCTGATTCTCTCTTACAAGGATACATGTGATTGCATTTTTGGCCCACCCTGATTATCCACGATAATTTCTCCATCTCAGAATCCTTACTTTAATCACATCTTTTGCCATATAAGATGATATTCAACCTTTTGTCATACAAGGTAGTGTTCACAGGTTCAGGGGATTAAAATATCTCTTGAGGGCACATTATTCAGTCTACCATAGAGGGTCCAGGAAATTAATGTGTTTAGGGGTTAGCACCTAATGAATAATGAAACAGAGCGTTTAAGTAACTTTCTTAGAATCACACAGCTGAATAGTGGGTGAGTTAGGTCTTAAAGAAGCAAAGTCCCCTGACTTCTGGTCAAAAGCTTTACCTTCTACAATACACAGTGACAAATGCCATTGGAATCCTTTATATGCTATAGCTATTTTAAAGTTTTATTCAAGCATTTAATAACAGGTGGTTTTTTTTGATGGAATTTATTTTTTTTATTTTATTTGTATTTTTACTTTTTAAATTTTATTTCAATCCAAGTTAGTTAACATACAGTGTAGTATTGGTTTCAGGAATAGAACTGAGTGATTCATCACTTCCATATAACACCCAGTACTCATCCCAACAAGGGTCCTCCTTAATGCCCATCACCCATTTAGCCCATCCCCCCACCCTCCTCTCCTCCAGCAACCTTCTTCAGTTTGTTCTCTGTATTTAAGAGTCTCTTATGGTTTGCCTCCCTCTCTGTTTTTACCTTATTTTTCCTCCCCTTCCCCTATGTTTATGTTAGGTTTCTTAAATTCCACATATGAGAGGGGCGCCTGGGTGGCTCAGTCGGTTAAGCAGCCGACTTCGGCTCAGGTCATGATCTCACGGTCCGTGAGTTCGAGCCCCGCGTCGGGCTCTGTGCTGACAGCTCAGAGCCTGGAGCCTGTTTCAGATTCTGTGTCTCCCTCTCGCTGACCCTCCCCCATTCATGCTCTGTCTCTCTCTGTCTCAAAAATAAATAAACGTTAAAATAATAATAAAAAAAATAAAAAAAATATTCCACATATGAGAGAAATCATATGATATCTGTCTTTCTCTGACTGACTTATTTTGCTTAGCATTACACATTCGAGTTCCATCCATGTTGTTCCAAATGGCAAGACTTCATTCTTTTTGATCACTGAGTAATATTCCATTGTATAACAGTTTCCTTAAAGAAAATCTCCATTTGGAAGCTTCTAAGCAAAGATAAAAGAAAAAAGATGGCATCAGTCAGCTTACTCTCACCCATTCCCACTCCGGTATTGTTTAGGGACCTCACAGAGCAAACATGAGGTTTCTTTTCTGGAAGGAGAAGTGTTGGAGCCATGATAGATCACCACCTGACAGTGGTCGTGAAGTCTAACTGTGCAGAAAGTGCTCAATGAGCCCCTATTTTGAGCAGAAACACGTCCAATTACTCACCATGAAATTACAGAGTAGAAGGGCCAGCATGCGATTGCTTCCAACCTTTTTCACCATTTAAGGGTAGCCAAGGCACTACAGGCACACTTCTGGGTGTGGCACTTGGCTTTACTGCGCTTCACAGATAACTGCATTTTTTACAAAGTGAAGGTTTGCGGCAACCCTGCATCAAGCAAATCTACCCGCGCCATTTTTCCTAGCGAATTTGCTCGCTCTGTGTCACATGTTGTAAATTCTCACAACATTTCAAACTTTTTCATTATTATTATTATATTTGTTATCCGTGATCAATGATTATGACTCACTGAAAACTCATATGATGGTTAGCTTTTTATTAGCAGCAAAGTATTTTTAAATTAAGGAATGTACATTTTTGTAGACAAAACGGTATTACACACTTAATGGACTACATAAGATAGTGTAAACATAAATTTTATATGCTCTGGGAAGCCAACAAATTCATTTGACTTGCTTGATGGCAATATTCGCTTTGTTGCAGTGGCCTGGGACAAAATCCTCAGTATCTCCAGAGTATTCCTGTACTTGTTAGGGGTCCTTGTGCCTTAAATGTGTGAGCTATAGTCTGGACTGAAAGAAGGGAGGACTAGCCCAGTTTGGTGAAGGATGAGGGCAATCACCAACATTTGGAGAAGTCCCCAAAATAACAGCTCGCTAAAACCTCTACTGGGCAGAATCTGTCCACCTCCATGTGTCCACAAGCCCAGGGTTGACATGGAGCCATGCTCTAGAGGGTGGAACACAGCAAGCCATCAGTGGTGTCACAGAAATCCAAGAACCCAAGAAAATGGAGCATAGGCATCAGGTAGGTGGTGACAATAGAGGGGCTGGAGAGAGAACACATAGGAAAGAAAAGAGGTAGGACCACAGAGGAACCATGAGGTGAGAGTGGGTTACTGGTGATAATGGGAGAAAACAGATGACCTGGAATAGAACAAGATTCATAGAATGTTGCAGGGCTTGGCACATCATAAAAGAGTAAGAAGCTTCATTTCCCTTACAGGTTTTCATAGAGAGGCCCTGAGGAAAAGCCAAAGGCTGTTTAGATAACTTGAAAAGCTCTTGTCTTAGACATCAAGAGACCAGTGGGACTCGCAATCTGTACTTATTTTAAAACCAGTGGCTGTCAACATGCTAAGTGCTAAAAATATGTTCACTCCCCTTTGCCATATTACAGACCTGAAAATATTGAAGCTATAAGGGTGTTTCCACCTCTGCCACCCACTTAGTGTCAATTCAAAGGTGAAGCTGTTATAATTAGTCCTTTTCAAACGATCTTGACTTTCTTCTGCCATCTTCTAAAATCAGGAATACAAAATCTGTTGAAGGGGAACTTGCCTCTCTCAAGAAAACTTGTCAGCTAATTATATCCTTGATTTGAGCAAATCTTCGCTGCTTTCCTCTTTGTGAAATCAGCAAACTCACTCCTTCCCTTCCTGAGGGGCACATGGGGTGGTTACACTTCCTGGATTTCCTGCTCAACCCTGACCTCTGAGGTCTCCAGGATGACTGTCTAACAAAAAAAAGAGAAAACTTTGCTTTTACCGATTTTGCACAGCTTCAGCCCAACATGAAAGCTGACACAAGGGACTTGACCCTCACACACAACCCAAAGTGTTTGACAACAGCAATAGAAAATGTCTGAGCTCACTTGAACCAGTGGGGGTAACTCCCACTTCAATCCTGACCTCACTCATTTTATAGGAGCTACAAAGTCCTGCTTAATCTGGTTCCCCTGCCAATCTGCCCCATATCATTCTATTTTCCATGACAGTTTCCAGCAAGGTTTCAGGTCAGAATGATGTTACCTTTCAAGAGCCACGCCGGGATTGTGATGCAGAGCCACTTCAGGAAGAAGACAATACCTGCTAACATTTTAGCCCAACCTCTGGATCATACATGGCAATCCTATCTGCTGCAAACACTGATGGAATTCATGGCTTGGCCTGCACTGCTGGGGAAGATTCTGAGGCTACAAAGCGCCTTAATGTAAAAGAACACCATGACAGATCAGCAGAGGCACAGCAGCACCCAGGGCCATATATTTGCCAACCTCGTTCAAGGTGGAGACATCAGTGACACAGTGTTTATTGGCCTGGTACGCAGACTTCTGGAAGCTCATCCCGGAACTGTGGTTGACCTCCTGTGATTTCAGACAATATCTCTTTGTTTCACTTCCTCCTGCAGGAAAACATTCTGTTGACAGTAATCCCTCTCAGGGGTGTTTGAAGGTGAACAGGTCTACTTAAAAGCACTTAGGGCTTTTTGAAAGAAAAGCACTACATAAATCCCAAGCAATAGTACCATCATTGTCTGGATTACTTATAGAAGAAATAAGTGTCTTAGGTCATTGAATTTCTTTGACTAGATTTCAGTCTGTGTGAGGTGGAAAAAATTGTTATCATATGTGGCTAAAACTGAGCAAAAAGAATACTATATATAGGTTGAATTTATAGTTGAAGACTTTAACGTGCTCTGTCAATAGCATTTGGTCCAATCTCTGGCGTGCTGACAAACAGAAGACAGTAATACTGGACATACTGCCTCAAGCACAAACAAGACATGGCTTTTTACTTTCATGCTGTGAGGCTAGTGGAACCTGGTGCTCCATCGTACGCCTCACTGGACCATCACTGTGGTCATCATCACTATTTCCAGCCACCCAAGTTAGCCCTGCACCCAAGGAATGGAGTCATTGGATTCACCAAAAAGATAATCCCATGGCTTAGCATTAGCCTCAAAGCAACAGATTTAGTAACTTCTGTAGCGGGCACCCGGGGCAGAAAACAAATATATCTGTAATGGCCTACAACGTGTGTCCCACAGGCTTTGGGCAGAACAAGAAGTAGGAACAATCTGCCTTAAAAATTCTATGTTATTAACACAGTGACAACAATGGAAAGTGAACACAAATAATGCAGCATGGTGGCACAGTGAGCAGGAACCCCAGAATTAGACCAATGAAACCCGGATTCCTGTCCTTGCTCTGCTCTCTGTTGCTAGGCACCCCCGACCCATCACTTTACCTCTCTGTCTCCTCACTGGTATGAGAGGAAATTGGACTAGATGACCTCCAAGGCTCTTCCAATTCTAGGTTTCCAGTGAATCCATGAGTCTAGTTGTAGGTACCCCACTAGCACAACAGTTAGCCTTCTGAAATCCACGTGATGCCTTTTCACCTTGACCGTATTCAGACATAACAGGTGCACATTTCTGAGTGTCAAGGCCACCTGGGGGAAGAAAGTATCAACACAGCCTCCAGGGCCTTCAGCCTTCATGGGGCAGGAGGCCACCCTGTCCTCTCTCCAGACACCGGAGCCAGTAAGACAGGAGCATTGTTCAGACACTGTCAAGGATGCCGATGAACAGGTGGGTCCACCTCTGCACTTTCCAGTGACATCCCAAATCCATGGGATTTGGAGAGATCCATGATACCAAGAGTTTCATGAACAGAAATAAGAAATTCAGAGACTGAGTACACCAGAGCCCCTTGGAAGTGAGAGGGCCCCTCTGTATACACTTTCTGTTCTTAAAAGGAATTCAATAGCAGGAGTTCCCCCTGACCATTCCCCCAATGGACTTCCACTCTCAAGGCTTAGAGCTTCCGGAAGGAAGAGAGCAGCCTCCATAAGTGGGCAGAGGCTCTCTGGCCTTCTGCTTAGGGAACAGCACAGGCACAGACACAGACATCATATCATGAATCTTAGAGATACCAGGGAAGACTTCTTTTGAAGCAAGGATCCACTTTGGCCACATTTACTGTCAGGACGCTGGGCCCAGAAGACAGCACCAGCCTTGGCATTGCACAGGTTAGGCTTCCTAAATAATAGCAGTGTAAATAAATTGAGATATCACTTAAGCCTTTGTGCAGTGCTTCAGCACGAGTGGTCTCCAAAAAGTGAAACAACTATTTTGTAAATACCTTGTAACAAATGCCCCAAGTCAGCTGATCTACTTCCAACGTTAGAGAAGTTCGGTGGCTTTTCACCATTCTTTCTCATCCTGAAGAGCTCTCCTGAACTTTTGTTTTCAATCAAGAACCGAAGCTCTTTTCAACTGCTCCACCTTTGAGATGTTTTTTAATTTTGTTTTATGGGTTTTCACATTTGATTCTGAAAAAAATATTTTCTCGTGATCTTCCAAAGAACTTTCATTCAGTAACATGACTGCAGGGCCTGCAGGGACTGCAGATGTGAATACAGGGCCATATAGTTAAAATAATTTTTTTAATCTTTATTTATTTTTGAGAGAGAGACAGAGTGTGAGCTGGGGAGGAGCAGAGAGGGAGACACAGAATCCAAAGCAGACTCTAGGCCCTGAGCCATCAGCACAGAGGCCGACGCGGGGCTCGAACTCACGAACTATGAGATCATGACCTGAGCCAAAGTCGGACGCTCAACTGACTGAGCCACCCAGGTGACCCATAGGGCCATATGGTTTAAAGGGCACTCCCCAATGACTAGCTCATAACCACACTTCAAAGCAGCAGACTCTGCTACAAATGCAGAATGACCCTCTGCGAGGCTTGGTGGCCTCACCCAGCCAAGCTGGATGCTTACTTTGCTCTAAGGTTACCTTCTGAGAACTTCAACTCTCTTCCTGTCCCCTAAGGAAATCCTGGAATGGCTTTGCCAAAAAAGTCCCATACCAGCATTTATTTATACTTATTTCTGGAAGCTACAGGCTGAGAAGGAAGAGCTGTGCTCACGACCAATTTCCCTTTTGAAATAAGCGCACGATAATAACATGGACCTGGGGGCTCTGGCTGGCTCAGTCGGTAGAGCCTGCGATTCTTAATCTCTGGGTTGTAAATTCAAGCCCAGGTTAGGTGTAGAGATTACTTAAAAAAAAATCTTGAAAAAAATAACATAGATTTGACTGGCCATAGATATTGCTATAACTGTTTTTTGAAGAAGGATGGGAAAAAAATGTGAGTCAGCAAAACTACCTGAAACTTCTGTGTTATGGATTGGGTGGGCCAACTCTCAACCAAACTGCTGGGTGTTGGTGATGCCTCCATTCAGTTTTCTTGTGCCTTTCAACTCTCATATCTCCAGATAATGGGGGCCCTTCCTGCCCAATGAGGCCTCCACAGAGCTACCCATATTTTATCAAAATCTGAAAAAGAACCCAAATAATCCAAGCCCAGTGGGATGGCTTTTCTGATGTGTCAACTTGGCTGTGTTAAAGTCCCCGCTACTCAGTCAAACTTTAATCTAGGTGTTGCTGGGAAAGCATTTTTTGGATATAACTGAAGTCTCTAATCAATTGATCTTCCAATAAGGAAGATTATCCTGAAGAATCCAGGTGGATCTGACCAATCAGCTGGAAGGCCTTCAAAGCAGGACTAAGTCTTTCACAAAAAGAGAAGAAAGCTTCCTTTGTATAGTAGCATCAGCTCATGCTGTGGGTTCCAACTTGTCCAGGATCTTCCAGGCCCTGGGGTCCTGCCTGATGGATTTCAGACTTGTTCTGCCAGTTCCAATTACACTGGCTAATTTCTTGTAATAAGAAGATGAATAGATAGATAATTAGCTAATTGATAGATGATAGATACATAGATAGATAGATAATAGAAAGAGATGAATGAATGATAGATGAATAGATATACAGCTATGAAGAATATAGATACAAATATAGGGATAAACAGATATACAGATGCATAAATACATAGCTGTAAATCTCCTACATGTGGTTCTGCTTCCCTGGCTGAACTCTGACTAATACAGATTTTGGTACCAGGAGTGAGGTTTGCACACAGGAAGTCACGGTTCAACCCTGCCTTATATACTCAGGGCTCCCTGAGGTCCACAAATCCAAAACTTGCAATGAAATGAAACAAAAACAAAAGTGAGAATAAAGGAGAGGAGAACAGCCTCACATCATCATTTCTGGGGCTTCGAAGCAAGATTGCAGTGATTTATATCAAGGCTAAATGATACTGTAAAGAGAAAGCAATTGCAAATCCAGTAGCTATTTTTCTCTAAGCCTCTAAATCCTAGAAATGTAGCATGCTCTCCTCCCAGGGGAGGAAAAAAAAAGGCTGCTTTCATTACAATGCCAGTGAATCCCGTAATAATCGGCTGAATCCTGACAATTGAATCATTCCTCAGTTGAAGGAAAGGACACAGTCACAATCTGGAAGTTTCTATCATCCAGCAAATAAAAAGATCTGATGACTGAGTTTCCCTGGCTTCTGCTCATGCCTTTCTCCCAAACCTCCAACCCCAGAGCCCTCCTGCCTTTAGGTCTCAGGGCAGGAGTTTGGTTTATGTGTTCATGGTTCTGCCTCTCCATTCCCATAAAGGTGGCCAAATCCACTGTCCTGGAAGTGTTTCAGCTAACAGACATTTATTGACTCTTACTCAGTCCAGGTACTTCTCTGGGGGCTGAAGATAAGCTATTGCCATTAAGAGCTTGCTTTGTGGTTGGAGAAACGTTATTTTTTGTTTACTTTTAAATATATTTTTGGGGTGCCTGGGTGGCACAGTCAGTTAAGCATCCAACTTCAGCTCAGGTCATCATCTCACAGTTCGGGAGTTCGAGCCCCACGCTGGGCTCTGTGCTGACAGCTCAGAGTTCAGAGCCCAGAGCCTGCTTTGGATTCTGTGTCTCCTTCTCTCTGTGCCCCTCCCCCACTCGTACTCTCTCTGTCTCTCTCTCTCTCTCTCTCTCAAAAATAATAAACACTAAAAACTTTAAATGTATTTTTACCTTATTTCCTCATCTTACTTTAATATATGCCTGCTTTGGCCATAAGACCTGATTTTCTTAATGGGGTGTTAGCAAACGTCATACAGAGACTTGAAAAGCATGGGCCTGTCAGGACTCACTCTCTTGCTACTCCTAAGGACCTGGGACTTCCAGCATGTGAAGACACCCAGACCCACCTACTGGATGACAGAAGACACTTAGCTAGTTGCCCCCGTGGTCCTGTCCAACAGTCTAACAACCACCGCTTCCACCAGCTGAGGCCAGCTGAGCCAGCTGAGTCAGGCCCGGAAGAACCACTCAGTCAATCCACAGACTCCTGAGCTAAATAAGTGGTTGTTTTAAACCACTAAGCTGTTGGAGCATTTGTTAGATAGAAATGTTCACTGATACGTGGGGGCAGTGGGTACTCACTTGTTACACTGGAGATGGGTCCTAGAAAATGTCATAAAGCCTGTGGTCTCCCTCAGTGTTCAGCTTTATCCACACCTCCAGGACCATTCCCTGTTATTACTGACATACTCTGGGGGTACTGGCAATTTCCTACAGGTGGCTCACCTGTCTTCCAATCAGTGGTACTGGAATCACCTGACTTCCAATCAGTCTTTGTTCTGGAATATCTTTTCAAGGATTTCTATTTAGTGCACAGCCTTGGGAGAGGCCCTTCAGAGCACACTGTAAAAGATTCGAGATCCCTAAGCTCAGAGGTCCTCTCCTATGACACATCCCACTGCATGGGCAGGCATCACCAGGTCCTATTTGTATTACCCATGAAGGCTGGGGCTTGGGGGTGCAAAAAGTTGCCCATATGGCCACGTGTAATAAAGGCCTTTGTCTCCCCCTCGGGAATCTCTGGTCTTTGCCAGCATCCATGACGCTGTGGCAGACTAACTTGTTAAATTACAAGAGGGCCAAATCTCAGACCTTTCTCAGTTCCTGAGAACCAACTAACCAAAATTCCCATTTATAAAACTACCAGCCAAACTCATATAGGGGATGCTGCTTAGTGCCTATAAAAGTCCATTTCTCTGCAAGTGACCCTGGAAAAGCACATGATGTCCCTGTTCCCAGAAACTCCAGGGTAGGGACATCTGTACACATCCTTCTTGTTCTTTTAAGGGACATGGGATAGAAGTATGGGGCCAAATCCATTTTTCGAATCATTGGAGAAACAGGAAATGGTGGGCTAGATACAAATATAGTAAGAACATAGAGCTTTCAAGGCATGAGAAAATATAGCTGGTCTGCCCTCTTTCTGCTTTTGCTACCCACAGCACACAGCCCAGCCCAAGCACCCATCAGAAAGGAAGTTAACCTGAGCAGCCCTGTGCACACACTCCATCACTGGGGCGCAGGGATTCAGAAATCAATGAAGTCAGGGGGGCCTGGGTGGCTCAGTCAGTTGAATGACTTCGGCTCAGGTCATGATCTTGCGATTGGTGAGTTTGATCCCCAAACTGGACTCTAGCTCAGAGTCTAGAGCCCGCTTCAAATTCTGTCTCCCTCTCTCTGCCCCTCCCCCGCTCGCTCATGCATGCTCTCACACACTCTCTCTCTCAAAAACAAACACTAAAAAAAAAAAAATCTAACAACAAAAATAAATCAATGAAGCCAAAATACTTTTTAAAGCCTTTGACATGACAGCCCGAGAAAAACAGTTACAATTCTTGCTCCATTGGCTACCTACACAGAACTTTCCAGACATCCTAGCATTTTAACACCATTCAAAATTCCATTTTCGAGGCAAGAAAGATTATATTTGTTCCTAATCCCTCTGTCTTCAATGCAGCATTTCCACCAGGAAGCTGCATCTGCACATTTAACTCATTCTCAGGTTTATCAGATAAGCCACTGACCTTACTAGAATATGGGAAGGAGAAAGCTGATGTAGGAAAGATGCTGAAGCTCCTGGAAGAAACTACTTCCAGCATAAGTTAAATGCCCGCTGAGACGTCCTACAGATGAGCAGTTACCTAACCAGAGCACCTTAGCAGAGTGGAGCCCCTGAGATGAGCTTCCAGAGAACGTCCTCGTCTTTTGTTTCTGGGTAAATGGTTTGGGGAGCCATTATCTTTTCCCCCACAAGGCCCAGATTCTGCTGGACATGAGCCATCCACGTGCTCCAGCAGCTGTAGGGTACTACTCCTCCAAGTACGTGGAATGGTGGTTTTCTACCCTGACTGCTCAAGAGAAGCACCTGAGGACTTTTAAAAATAATACTGGTTCCTGTAGGCCCACCCCAGGCCAATTAAGTTAGAATTACAGGGAGAGCCAGGAATTAAAACCTTATTAGAACATAACACGAAGGTACAGTTCTAGGCATTTAAATATCAACTCCAATGACCTTACTCCCAGATTTGTTCCATTCTTGAAGTGAAGATAAAGTTTAGTTTTGAGATATTTATTTATTTACTTATGTAGCCTGAATTGGAGATCAGAACTCTCATTCATTCATTCATTCATTCATTCATTATTTGTTGAGTACTTCGTAAATGGCAGGTATCATTTACCTCACAAGGGGTCACAATCCACAGGGGAAGACAAGAGAACCAGCAACTTTAATGCCTCAGGAGGGGAAATGCAGAATACTACAAGAATACAGCAGAGGCGCTCCCACTCTTCATTTGGGGGGCACATGTCTTTCTTTCTTCTGCCCACCTCAGTCCTTGTCCTCCTCACTTTCACGTCTGTAACTCCCAGTCATCACTCACTTGTGGCTATGGGGTCTGGGTCCTAAGGGAACCTTTAACCTTCATTTGCAATCCTTTTCCAAAGCTAGATGGCGCTTTTAATGAATCTTGTGAACACCTGAATGGCATTTTCCTCTCTGATTTGGAACAGAGGCTTCCAGAAAGAACAGGAAAAAACAAGTGACATTCCTAAACCCCAAGGTTACACGGAAATTCAGAAATGACACATTCCAAGTGGGTTTGAAGATAGTGAATGAGCTGACACAATGGGTGCCTGGTACCATCTACATGGAGGAAGCAAATGCCACGGCAGAAACTTCTTTGGAAAAGTATCTTCCCAGAGCAGAGATGGATGCCAAGGAGCACACTGCAAAATCAGAGCTGGAGAAAACAAGACCATGCTCAGATCTTGAACTACAAAATATTACTTATTCTTAGGAAATGGGTAGTAATGGAAAGTAACTATCTTCTTTCAGATTATCAGCGAGTATAATTTGCCTTTTTTTTTTTTTTTTTTTTTTTTCCATGCACTACCAAGCATCCTCCACAAAATGAGCCATACAGACCAACCTCTTTTCTGGGAATGCCGAATCCTGTAGTGCACCTTTTTCGGTTTTCTAGAATAAACACTACTGTGTGGGTCGTTCACGCTGTGCTGTGACTAAGACAGGAAAACTGGACTTGAATATCAGTTCCGTAGCTTGAAAGCTGGATGATTTCAGGAAAGTCATTCAACAGCTCTGGAAATGTACATCCCTGGTCTGTAGACTAAGGATGACGAGCACAGGATTGCTGCAGAGAATGAAGGAAATGATATGAGCAGAACCTTTAGTTCACCATCTGGCACACAGTAGGTATTCAGGAAGAGGAGATACCGGTCCCTCCACGATCCAAACCCCCCCTGGGAAGGGGACATAACATAGCAACTTGGAATTTCTGGCTTCCTGCAAGCATGCCCTGTTGTTTCTCCTTATCTAACAAGTGAGAAAGCAAAAATCCTGCATTTAATAAACAGTATCTCACAGATCAGCACCGTGTGACTGGTTCTGAGCAGATACGGGACACTATCAGGAAGCTGACACGCCAAAGCCCAGCTCTCTCACACATTGTCGAATTGAAAGTGTCTGTAATATCCTGTTGCTACGCATCTATCTGGACTCTTCAACGTTAGCACTTTTAAGCCAAGTTTTCAGAAAACTCTGGTAGGCAAACGAAGAAAAATGCGACTTCCTCTCAAGTTCAACAAGGTTCTTCTAGTTCAAAGCCCTTTTCCAGAGTCAGGCGGGCCACTGTGAGCTGATAGAGAAGAGCAGGGAGGTGAGATGATGAGGCTAAGAACCCTTTAAGAAGCATCCAAGTCAAAGAGAAGAAGGGTCTGATGTGGACACCCAAACAAGGGTGCATCTGGGGCCCAGGTCTGCTGGGCTTGGGGACGAGCAGGGACAGCTGCGTCAGACTGCAGGAGTTTTAAATGGCAAGCACTCACCTCCAGGGCCAGCATCCACTTCCTCAGTTCATCAGAATGGCTCTTCCTGATGCAGAAGGACCAACTAGGACCATTTACTGAGAGCCACTCTGACAGGGACTTCCAGTGGCTCACCGGGTTGCCAGAATTCTAGCTCCTTTGTGCTGAGTCTCCAAGTAAAATGGAGTCATCTGGACTTGTGTAGCAGGCATTGTGTGGAAGCAAAACTGGACCTGGGAAGCACCTTCTCATCATCTTTAATCTTAGCCTTTTCTTCTTTTGGCACCGGATAGGGAGTAGGTAAATGTAGATATTACTGTCTTCCTGACTTACCTCAATCAGTTGGCCACATCTGAAGCACTGAGCTAACTCTACATTTTCTTTTAAACTGGGACAGTACCTCAGAAATACATATGTAACGTCAAAATGATTTGCGGGCACTCAAGTAGTCTGCCATATTCTTGAGTCCCAAAAGTGAATATAAAAGGAAAATGAGGGATATTGAAGAACCTAGAAAAAGAAAGAATGCAAAGTCCTCATGTCTAACTGGTCCATTAATTTTAAGGAATGAAGGCTATAAATCATGATAACAGATACATCATACCATAAACGTGTTATTTTAGCTTAAAATACAGACATGCACAACACCTCACTAAGGCCTTCCCACTGGATATAGGTCTATTAATTAAAGCTTCCCATTGTCCTTTCTGAAAAAAAAAATAAATTAAAATAAAATACAATAAAGTAAAATAAAAAAGACATATCACTCTGGTGGAGACTGCTGGCTCTTTTTTTTTTTTTTTTTTTTTTTCAACATTTTTTATTTATTTTTGGGACAGAGAGAGACAGAGCATGAACGGGGGAGGGGCAGAGAGAGAGGGAGACACAGAATCGGAAACAGGCTCCAGGCTCCGAGCCATCAGCCCAGAGCCCGACGCGGGGCTCGAACTCACGGACCGCGAGATCGTGACCTGGCTGAAGTCGGACGCTCAACCGACTGCGCCACCCAGGCGCCCCGAGACTGCTGGCTCTTTACCCAAATTTATTTTCTCTCACTCCATAAGAAAGGGATTGGAGTTCACTGTGTTTCTGGCCGCAAACCATACATTTCCTGGTGTCTCTTGCAGTTAGGCATGACCACGTGACTGAGTTTGTGTCAATAGAGTGTCTGCAGAGACATCGAGGCTTTTCTCCATGCTCTCTTGCCTCTTCCAATTCCAGAACCTGTAACAGGTTTGCAACCACTTAGATAACAACAGACCTTAAGGGCACACAGGTCAAAATGATGAAAAAACTGGACTCCTGAATGCCTGCACAGACTTCCGTAGAATGCTAGGAAATGATCTAGAATGCTCGCCATGGATTACTAGGTAAAAAAGCAAACAAGCACATAAAACTTGATCTTCTGTGAACCATGGAATTATTATGAAGCATCTTTGTTCACCAGCCTTAGTGTTGCCTCCACAGTTCAATCATCTGTGGTGTCCATTTCAATTTAAGTTGGACTAAAAACGCAAAAAAATATATATATACAGGAAACACTCTGAGGGTAGAAACCATCATATTTTAATGGCTCTCCCTCCATTTTTTACAAATGTCTCACCACATCTTACTTGGCCTTTTTTAAAGTACTTATTTTTACCAAGTTTAGTTTTCAATTTAGTTTTCACAGAAACAGTTTGCTTCATTTTCATGCTTATATTTCAGCCTTTTAAAGTAATATTGGACTAAATTCTTTTTTTAAGTTTATTTGTTTCTGAGAGAGAGAGGGCAAGCAGGGGAGGGTCAGAGAGAGAGAGAGAGAGAGAGAAAGAGAGAGAGAGAGAGTGAGAGAGAGAGAGAGAGAGAGAGAGAATCCCAAGCAGGCTCCATGATGTCAGCACAGAGCCCAATGTGAAGCTCAAACTCACCAACTGTGAGATCATGACCTGAGCCAAAATCAAGAGTCTGACGCTTAGCTGACTGAGCCACCCAGGTGCCCCTTGACTAAATTCTTAATCACAAAACAACACAGCCGGCAGACACATGTTGTGGCCCATGCTGACCTTTGGTGTATCTGCCACTGCTTGAGTGCAAACCATCCTCCAACTCACATGTCTTGCCACCAGCCTTTCAGGCTGGGTTCTGCTCAGTGCCTTCCAGGCTCAGCTATAAGTCAGCCAAGCAGCTCTGTTTCTGGGAACAGTACAGTGTTGCCTGAGGCGAAAGGTGTCACTGGGCCATCATCCAGCAGACTACCTGGGCTTGTTCTAAGATCCCCAGTGTACAAACCCTCTTGAGGGCACGTGTCACATCGTTTGCATCCTGTGGTCCAAAGCAAGTCCCAAGGCCAGCCAAACTTCAAGGGCGGGGGAATGGATGTCACCTCTGGATGGAAGAAACTGCAGAGTCACGTTGCAAAGAGGCACAGATCCAGGAAGAGAGTTTATCGTGAACATGTTTTCTCAACAGTCTTTCACACTCAGTAAATGTACACCCGAGGGGTGGGAACAGAAGTGAACAAGAATACCTCCAGAGGACCCCACTAGCCAAGACTGTGCCAGTGGGTGCCAAGCATGTCAGTCAACATGATCTGCAGTCGGAATGAAGATCACTTGCTGTTCTAGGAAAACCACGACGGGGACACCATTAAAGAGACCTCCTGCTATTCTCAAAACTTGAGAAGCTTTCAGAGCAAGATGAACAGCTTTTGCCTTGCAAGTTACAAACACTCTAGGATAAGAATGATGTGGCAGAGAAAGCTGGTCGGTGCTCATTAAATGTCCCATGTGCATACTACATTTCCACACCTCCCTGCAGTTATAGTGGGGCCATGGGATTAGTTCCGGCTATGGACTATATCACTTCTGGGCTGAAACACTAGAAGCCAGTATGCCTCCTCAATTCCTCTTTTGCCTTTTAGCAGTGACCTTGAAATACACATAGACCAGATGGTAGAGCTTGTAAGATTAAGGAGGGCCATCCAGTCTAGACTAAACTTCACCTGAGTGAGTAACAGCACTGTGCTGAGTCACACCACTGAGACTTCAGGATTTATCTTTAACATATGCAGGTCCATCCCGATTTATTCAAACGGTAATGCTTGCTTGAAAATGCACAAGAACTCTTGGGAGGCCAAAATCATCAGTGGAGTGCATCCATGCTCCAGAATCAGAATTCAACGATTATATCATGGAGTTCTTAAAAGAGTGTCCCAGGAACACGGAATTACTATACTGTTATGTCCCAAAAAGGAACTCATTGTTTTTAAGAGAGAGTTCTTTGACAAGATCCACATTTTCCAAGCGTCAGGAAAAAAAACTCAAAGACCATTGTATGAATGCCCAATGTCACCCCCAACTCTGGAGCCTTGGTGGGAGGAAAGGAGGTCAAGTCCCATGGTAGGTGTAAGGTATTCAGTGTGCCTATTTTTATTTTACTTGGAATAAAACTCATTACTCAGGACCACTGGACACTGACCCAATCTGTAGACCACCCACCATTCCCCCAAACAGAAGAGCAGGGAGGAGCCCCCTTTCACATGAAGAGACTGAGAGTAGGAAATACTTTAGTTGTACCACAGACCCTCTGACTAGGAACCTGACTCCACTCCAACCATCCCCTGAAGGGCATGCTATTCTCACATCCAGAGCTCTCTGACTATGAGTGGGAAACACCTTGATCAAACCCTGGAAACCAAAGTTCCAGATGCCACGTTCTGTGGAGAGTCTCAGGGAGGCAGACACTTCATTTGAGTCTAAGTAGGCTCTACTCCCTGGGATGCCTTTTGTCTCCCTGTAGGTGGAGAGAGATGGAGTGTCAGCTTCAATATCACGATAATTAGCATTGTAAAGAGCAGCAGATAAATGTGTTTGTTCATACTGTATCATAACAGTACAACAGTTACAAGTATTCTGAACACTGAAACTAAACACACACTTAGAAACATGTGTAAGTCCTCAGGGGTTTGAGATTCTTCCTCTGACACGACATCATTTGGGGTGACATCCCTCTAAATCTGTAATACCCTCCCATCCTGACAAATCTGATGAAAATGGGGAAAAGGTCAACCATAACGTACACAGGTGAGGTGCTTGGGTGGCTCAAGCATCCGACTTTGGCTCAGGTCATGAGCTCACGGTTCATGGGTTCGAGCCCCACATCAGGCTCTCTGCTGGCATCTCAGAGCCTGGAGCCTGCTTCGGACTCTGTGTCTCCCTCTCTCTCTCTGCCTCTCCCCCACTCATGCTCTCTCTCTCTCTCTCTCTCTCTCTCTCTCAAAAATAAATGAACACTAAAAATTTTTTTTATAATGTACATAGGTTGACAGAGCTGTGCAACGAAAAAAAAGGGAACTAGTTGAGGAGGCTTGGCTTGGCTTAGAGGAGGATTAAACAGAGAAGATAATAACAAGCAAGTGAGGAGGCAAATGATCCAATGTTCATATGCTGAGAATCCACAGCCTAGACTCTTCTCTGACATGAGGCTCCATGATTGGCTCTAGAGCCCAACATCACAAATTGCACCTCAATTCTTCTTAAATTATAAGAAATGCTAGTGTCCCTTCTCCCAGGGATCATGACTGAAAATCCTAACTGGTCAAGCACAGGCAGTGGTGAATAAAACACAATCGAAGACCAGTAAGGTGCAGGCATAGATCAGTCCAGAGCCCTGCCAGCCTCAACCTCCAGGCGGCCCCCAATCAGCTGTCTTCCTTCACATATCTGGGCTCCACACTGGTGGCCCTTGTCCTGCTTCACCCAGCTCAAGCACATTCACTTTTTTAAAAATTTGTCTCATGCTCCTAGAAAAGGAAGTATCAAAACCATCTTTCAAATTGGAAGGGAAATAGGCCAGGTATGTTTTACCCTTTGGCATCCCCCTTGGCATGTCCAGCTCTCTGAGTATGTGGATTAGTGACTGGAGCCCTAAGGATCTGGAGGAAACGGAGGACCCTGAGAAGCTGGGGGACATTATCAGATTCCCCTGTCCAAATCCTTTCCACTCCTGAGAATCCAGTCTCGTATGAATTCTGTAAAGTTGCCTCAAACACCTTGCCTCAAACAAAGGACCAAGGGACCAAAGGACCTCATCGGAAGCTTTCTTTGGGCATTCATGATGTCTTGCCTCTTAAAAATGGTTTCTCGCGGGGCACCTGGGTGGCTCAGTCGGTTAAGCGTCCGACTTCGGCTCAGGTCATGATCTCGCGGTCCGTGAGTTCGAGCCCCACGTTGGGCTCTGGGCTGATGGCTCAGAGCCTGGAGCCTGCTTCTGATTCTGTGTCTCCCTCTCTCTCTGCTCCTCCTCTCTCTGGAGCTGTGCTCTATCTCTCTCTGTCTCTCAAAAAAAAAAAAAATTAAATGGTTTCTCTCTCAGACTTCAAACTCTGGGAAGGCAGGGCTCACACCTGTGTACTCTTTGGGTTCCTGGCAAAGCTGAGCATGGTGCCCTACACCTCACCAAGTAGGTCAGTGCAGGTAGCACAGGCCAGCCTGGAGGACAGGGGATGGAAGGGAAGGTGACACAGGAGAGATGCTGGGAGGAGGAAAGGGAAGGAGATCCATGTTTAGAGCCCAGGAGTACACATGGCCAGACTCTATAATGCCAAGTGCACTACTGGGCAGGATTCTGACCCTGCCTCTGGGGACGTGCTGCCCTCCTGGGAAATCTGATAACATCTCCTCCACATTCTCTCACTTAACCACCCCGTTTACTTTCCTTTTTCCTACTGTAGGTACTATGGCCTCTGTATAGGATGAATAGCACTACTGCTACAGGTCACAAAATTAAATGAGTAAGTTACTGGATACCCACTCTGGGAGGCATTCTATGAAACTACAGGTCATGGTGCTTCTAGGTTTTACCAACGGAGTGTGAAATAAAACAGGGAAATTCTGCAACCTGGGAAACGATCAAGTTCATTCCACATTACACTCAGAGATGATTTGTCATCACTCAAGTGAACACTGTCCTGGGACAAGCGCTCTTGTTTGTGAGTAAAAGCCATCAGATGCTCAATGTTGACAAGGGTACAGGGAAGACGGTAGATCTGAACACCGCTGGGGGCACTGCCACTAGAAAAAAACCATTCATTTGATCATGTAATTCCAATCCTGAGGCTACATTCTTCGGCAAGAAATCAAAGAAGAAAAAATACATACATATTGTCGAACCATGTTCAATATCCTAAAATGGAAGCAACCCAAATGTCAGTAACAGAAAAATTATTTCAGAGCTTTGTGATGAGTTTGATTACAATGTATTATACATCCATAAGAAAAATTGTAGATATACAAAATATTTGTACATAATATTAGCTGAGAAAAGCAGACCTCAAAGTGTTAGGAGTAGTAGGGATAGGACTATGCAAAAATCTATGTGCATCTGAACAGGGACAGAAAGATAATACTCAAAGACAAAAGCAGATGTGTTAGGGTAATAGATTACTTTTAACTTAATACCAGTGAAAACAGGGGTGCTACTTGGCGGCATTCCACACCAAGAGAAGGAGAGGAGGAGTAAGAAGACTAAAGGCAGAAGAAAGATGGACTAGCCCAAGACAAGATTCACCAACAACATAGTTCGTATTCTCAGAGCTGCACTTCATATTTGCCATCAAGTACTTTCACTAAGGGTAACAATTAGATCAGCTGTAATTTGAAAGCATGCTCGTGAATAGAAACTATTTATTCAGAAAGATGCTCGTTCATGAATTCTTTCCTCTAACTCAATCCCATGCATGCTAGGCTGCATTAGATATTCATGGAGGGGGGAAAGTAATTTCAACTTAATGTAAAAATGTGTCTGGAGGGGGCCATCGGGCTGTGGCCCTGCCAGTTGACCAGCTGGGTGGAGCTGAGGGATGATTAAGGTTCCCCCGGGGCCCAGATTCTCAACACACAACATGAAGGGGCTGAACCACAGCTCTGAGGACCACTGGGCTGTGACATCTCATGAAACTGGGAACTCTTATCCCATCTTGGGGAACTTGATGCAGTGTATAGGTGCAGCTCTATGCTCGATTTAGCAAGGGCCACATGCTCCCCAAAGGAGAATTAGGCAGAGGATCTGCCTTTGGAGATCCATACCTCACTAGGGTAGCAGTTATCACCACCTATAGTCATTTGCTTTTGACTCATTTAATCTTCACCCTAGGATGTAGAAAATAGAGTAAAACCTTGGTTTGCGAGCATAACTCATTCCAGAAACATGCATGTAATCCAAAGCACTTGTATATCAAAGCAAATTTCAAGAACCACCGGCACAGTTGTGATCATGTGACATTCAACACCACGTACTACTCATACGGCAAGACATCGCTTGTTTATCACGTTAAAATTTATTAGAAATGTATGCTCGTCGTATGGAACACTCACAGAACAAGTTACTCACAATCCACAGTTTTACTGTGTTATATACTCATTTTACAGATTACGAAGCTGAGGCAGTGAGAGGTTAATAATTCCTCAAGGCCACTCAGCTGACAAATGGCAGAGTCAGGACCCAATATCAGACAGTGTAGCTCCAAGTTGATTGCGATGGTCTAGACTATTCATCTGACACTCCCTTCACCAACTCTTCAACCAAGAGCTGAGAATTTTATAGGAGGGAAAAAAGTCTCAGACGTAGAATTTTCAAAGTATCCTGCCTAAGAATGGCTCAGAATCCTCCAGCCATTATCATCAGCCCATGTGTTACATAAGCCCTGATGGATCCTTGTGGATTAAGCAGATTTACAACTGTCTTCTGTGAGTCCAGCATTGAGAACATACCCCAGGGGATTTGGAATGAGACGAAAGGGCAGGTGGACAAGATCAAATACCATCCAGGGTGGGCCATCTCAGAACACATGCTTAAACAATGCGGTCCTCCTCAGCATCCAAGGGCCAGGCCTGGTTTTGCCAGGGTCCCAAATTTTCCCCTACCATTCCTAGTTCTTAGGGATCCTTCCTTCCTCTGAACCCACAGGGAGGGATTCTGCAAATACTTGTATGTACAAACAATATGATCTGTGAAATAATAGATTCTATGAAGGGAGAATTTGGTAAAGTACCTATTTGCTGGGTTTTGCCCATTTAGGCAACAGATCTTTTTGAAATATAATCTTTCCTTCCCTGATTATAGTGGTAATATATGTTCTTTATAGATATTTTAAATGATATGGTAAAATAGAGAGAGAAGAAAATAGGTAGCCACAATAGAACCAACCACAGTTAACCTTATTGTGAATATCTGCTCATCTTTTTTTCGATGTATCTTTGTAAATTTTTAATACAAAATTGACAGATTATTCAATAGCCTGCTTTTATTCACTTAATAACACAGTGTCATATATAATGGCTATCTGAAATCATAAAGGAGTAGCATGATAAAAAATAAATATACAAAAAAACACAACTGACAGGGGATGCTTCTGCTTTTTAAGTAGGGGAGATTACATAATTTTTGGAGAAAATTATGTCTTTTGCAGAGACTGGTTGGAGAACTAGAAGGTCATATCAAACCCTCCCAATCCCTTCTGCATTACGAAAGAGCTTGAACCCAGAGGAGACAGATCCTTTGTGAGTCTTTGGATCTACAAGCAGAGGGCTAGAGTCACAGAAGGGGAAAGAGGTAGAACAATAATGTGGGGGTCTGGAGTGAGTTAAAGAAATTTTCAGGAGTCTACAGTGCTGCTAACATAACAGGAATACCCATCCCCAACCTTGAGTGGAGGCTGTTATATATCCAGCTGCCTTACCAGCATGGTTTGATGACACTCCAAGAAAAGGGTGTCTGGGCTGCCACACAGCCTGAGTTTTGATAGAGCCAGAACTCACCACTGAGAACACCCATAAGAATTGAACCATGGAAATTCATGAATCCCAGAGAGGATATTGACATCTCCACTGCCTGTCAGAAAGCTCAAGCCAAATTCACTTCCATCCCAATGGATCGGGAAGCCTCAGATGCCATGTAGGTTATACTGATATCCCATAATTTATTTATCCAATCTCCAAGTACTGTTCATTTAGACTACTTATGTTTTTTCACTTTTACCAATGAAATAATGATAAGCACTGTAGCAGAGACTGCTAGCTAGTCACTAAAATCCACATCCTCCTCCTCTTCCTGGGCACACAACTTGACTACACTTCATAGCTCCGTGACAATTAGTTGTGGTCATGTGACAGAGCTATAGCAAATGGAACATGATTGGAGGTGATATGGCATCTGTAGGCCAAGGCTTTTCAGTAATGGTGTCTTTATGCTTTCCCTTTCTCCTTCTTCCCACTAGTTGTAAAAGATGACAAGGTCCTAGGGAACAAAGGAGCCACAAGATGAAAGGATGTTGGATCCCCAAATTACTTCATGGAGGGGAGACTTCTGCCAGCTTGGAATCCCACTCCAAACTGTTTCATGAGCAGGAAGGAGCCATTCTACATTTTGTGGCTTATCTGACACTAGATTATTAGCCTATCCTAACTATACAAACATCTATAAATAGAAATGCTTGTGCATCTATCTGATATTAGTTAGGATAGTCGCTAACTCATGTTCAAGTTTAGAACATTTGAAGGTATTTGATAAAACATTGCTAAATTGAACCTAGAATTCTGACTCTGATAAAATCATTTAAAGTCTGTCCAATTCCTATAACAATGCATCAAATGGTTCTTCAACTCACCCCTTTATAAGGAAATTAAAATGTTGAGAATGACTGGACTTTCCCCCTGTATTAAGCACACTGCCTATTTACTTTACTACACACATTTAACCACAAAGAATAACATTTCATATTAGTTTTAATTCCTCCTCATTAGGAAACCACTTGGCACTCTTACTCTACATGGCACATCTCCATCCTCTTGTGCCCGTACATTGCTGTGATCCAGCACCATCGTGTCTGACCTGGAATGCATGCCTCTGACTTGAGAGCCTTTGATATCCAGCCATAATTTTTTATGCTTGTTTGTTCCAAGTAATTTTTTAAGTGCTTTTATGTATTGTCTGTATAGGAACTCCTTTAGAGAAAAATAATTTTTAGTGGCTTAACTCATATGGGTAATTAGGTTCTAAAATCAGCCCTTAAAAGAAAAATCTTCAGGGGTGCCTGCGTGGCTCAGTCGCTTAGACGTCCGACTTCGGCTCAGGTAATGATCTCACGGCTCATGGGTTTGAGCCCCGCGTTGGGCTCTGTGCTGACAGCTTGGAACCTGGAGCCTGCTTTGGATTCTATGTCTCCCTCTCTCTCTGCTCCTGCCTCTCTCTCTCTCTCTCTCTCTCTCTTTCAAAAATGAATAAACATTAAAATATATTTTTTAAAAAAAGAAAAGAGGAGAAAAGAAGAAACGAGAAAAGAGAAAAGAAAAGAAAAGAAAAGAAAAGAAAAGAAAAGAAAAGAAAAGAAAAAACCTGCATATGTCCCAATCCTTGCAAATCTCACTGAATCACCTACAAATAAAAATGTAAGATTTGACATCGTCAACCCTGTACAGAATGAGTATGTAAAACAAAGGGTATATTGTATATAAGAATATATGGCATATAATATGGACTACCTGAGTCACATCTTTCTCAATTTTTGTTTTTTTTTTTCCTTCTATACTTAAAGAATTGACAGTTAAGGTTTTATTTTTTTCACGACTGCTTCTGAAGGCTGACCTCCCAGAAAAAGAGCTGCTGTTCTGCAGAGCCTCGAGAAAACTGGCTCAGGCCCACTGCTTGAGGCAGTATATCCTGGTCAAGCACAAGGTTTGGACTTCAGTTCACCATCTTGCCAGGATGGGGCTGAGGTGCCTAATCCTGCTGTTAGCTGGCCACAAACATTCCAAGAGGTTTGGCCCATGGCTCCTCTCCCTACCACATCAGTGAAGAGCTAGTGATTCCCTGATCATGGAACTTAAAAGCCCACAGCTTTTTTTCCTCTCTAGAGCCTGATCCTGCCAGATCACCAGCTCCAACCTAGATGGTCAAGAGTAGACAGACACATTTTCTACTACTCCTGTCTGCATGTGTTTTCCCCTGTGAACACAGCTCCAGAAAATCTAGCATGTGTTGCTTGACCATTTGCTTTTGTTGGCATGAAAAGCATATACTTGAATTTGCAGAAGTTAAGATATGACTCTACTGTACTAGATTTCCTCTCTCACCTTGTCTTCATTTTTGTTAATGTGACGAATGACATTTTTAAAAATTTTTTTTAACATTTATTTACTTTTGAGAGAGAGAGACAGAGAGTGAGTCGGGGAGGGGCAGAGAGAGAGGGAGACATAGAATCCGAAGCAGGCTCCAGGCTCCGAGCTGTCAGCACAGAGCCTGACACGGGGCTTGAACTCACAAACCGTGAGATCACGACCTGAGCCTAAGTTGGGCACTCAACAAACTGAGCCACCCGCGTGCCCTATTATGATGAATGAACAACATTAATAGCTATTCTAGTATTCAACCATCTTTGCATTTTTACGTTAAATGAAATCAGGTCATGAAAGCTCTAGCTACACATATAGGTATACATACATCATAAACTGTTGGATTTTCATTCATATCTGACTTCTTTAGTTTGGATCCCAAGATTATACTAATTTTATAAGGTGAATTAAGGAACATTTACCTTTTTGCACTCTTAAAGAATTGGTTCAAGCTTAGAATTATGTTCCACAAATATTTGGCAGAATTCACCTATAACACAGGTGGTTTAGGAGGACTGTAGAACTTTTACTACTGATTCCATTTCTGTAAGACTGTAGTCACTGCCACGGCATTCCCAGAAGCCTTAGGTGACAAGTTCTGTTCTCATCATTACCTGTCGTTGTATATTTCCCTATCAGACTGTAAGCTCGTAAAGGAAGCAACCGTGTCAGTCACATTAACCACTGTGTTTCCACTTCCTAGTACCAACTTGAAATATATTTGGTGAATGAATACACTGTTAAATAAAACACCAAGAGGATCTACCAAAAAGCTATTAGAAATACTAAAAATATTTAATAATATTAAGTTAGTCCACTACAAAACAATTATGTAAAGCCTTCTTAAGTATCAGTATTTACTAGTTTAAAAATATCTTGGAATCCAAATTTCCACTTGCATTCGCAACAACTACAAAGTGCCTAGGAACAAAATTAGGGAGAAGTATGAAGAAATTATAATAAAACTAAAAACATGTCTGAAGGACACAGAATATTTAAATAAATGAGCAGACATACACATTCTGAAAGCAGAGGGCCGTATCTTGTAAAGAGGTCAGTGCTCTCCAAATTAATCCACATGTTTACGTTAACTTCAAGTGAAACATCCTAAAGAAGAGACAAATTATAGAGGTTTATGAGATTTAAAAAAGTATGATAAAACCTGAGAATAGAAAAATGGATAAACGGGACAAAAAGAGAAAGCTCAGTGGAGGCAACAACGATAGCAGATAGGTACACAGCGCTTACTAGGTGCCAAATACTGTTCAACATGTTTTATGTATTTTATCCTTAAAACAACACTGGACGGTAAAGTACTATTACTACCTTAACCCCAGTAAGATGGAAAAACTGAAGCCAAGAAGTGGAATGGAGGAAGGGGCCAGGGTCCATATGTAGACCTTCATGTAATCTCTGTGTTTATATATCATGCTCGTGTCCTCCGCCCAGGCCAATATCCCCACGTCGCCAGCCGCTGTGAGATTAAAGCTCCCATCTCCTGGATGATAGTGGTCACCTGGGATGGTGGCAGTCATCCAGAGGTCCCACTTCTTATACAGGCTTCCAAGCAATCCTGCTCTCAGCCCCCACACTCCTCTAAGACACGGGACACCTCCAATCCCTAAAGTTTGCAGGGCTTCCAAGTTTACCGGCCTCCTCCTTTGCAGGCAACTTAGGTTTCGATGTTCTTCCCTTTGATTGATCTGTTAACATTTACCTTAATATTTTTCCATCTTCTAAAATGTCCATGAAAGTCTCATTCATTGTTGCCTCTAGGATTAAGTTTGTAGCTTTTGACTTTGTTGGTCTCTGCATTTTTTACTGAGGTGAAAAACTTGTATTTGCAATGTACCATGTGCATCCAGAAGTCTGCATATTAATTAATTGCAAGGAAGTTATCATGAAGAACACAAAGATTTATGTCGAATAACGTTTATTGTTTCATAATGTATAACGGCAACAAATGAGAATGGTCAAAATAGCTAACAATAAAGGGTTAATTCAGGAATTTTTGCTACCTCTGCAGTGACAGTGAACTGTTCCATTCAGATCTTCTTCAACACAATCTCCTGTGGGGGTAGCATAGTTGACCAGAAGCCTCTAGCTGTCATCCCTTTGGATCCACATCAGCGTTCATGTGGACGCCATGCTTCCTGCCCATTGTCCCCAGCCACTGAGTGAACATGGTGGGTGTGCTAGATCCAGGCCATGCTGGCCCAATACAAGAATGGCCCAACGGGCAACCTTTGCCCAGGTACAACTCCCCACCAGCCCGGGCAAGACCTTCTCAGAACTATGCTGCTCTTCCTACGCAAACCTTCCTTCCACTCTCCGTTCACACCCAGCCTTTCCTGCTCCTTCTCCCTTTGTCCTTCACAGGGACTGCTCTTGATACGCTCCCATACAGTGAGTCCTCCCTTGGCATCTGCTTCTTGGAGGGCCTGAACTGACAACATTCATCCGACAAATATTAGGGCAACTGTCAAATACTGTATTTGTAAGAAATACATAAGGATAGAAAAAATAGGATATGATGCTGTCAAAAAATCCCAGTATCCCAAATGTATATACAACATAATCCTAGTTTTTTTAAGTTTATTTATTTATTTATTTAGAGAGAGACAGAGACAGTACAAGTGGGGGAGAGGCAGGGAGAGAGGGAGAGAGGGAGAGAGAGAGAATCCCAGGCAGGCTCCGCTCTGTCAGCACAGAGCCCGATGCAAGGCTTGAACTCATGAAAGCATGAGATCATGACCTGAGCTGAAACCAAGAGTTGGAAGCTTAACCGAGTGAGCCACCCAGGTGCCCCAATCCCAGTTTGGTTTTCATTTAAAAAAAGAAAAAAAAAAAGGACATACAGATAGAGAGCAATAGGTGTGTGTGTGTGTGTGTGTGTGTGTGTGTGTGTGTGTGTGTGTGTAAAAATAAAATCTTTTACACATACACAACACTGAGAACGGTTACTTCCAGTTGAATGGATTATACGTGTTTGTTGCTGCTTCTACACCCTTTTCCTTTTATTTTCCAATGGTTCAATAATAATCATTATTACCTTTATAACCAGAAACAAAAATAAAGTGTGCGCACGTGCGTGCGCGCGCGCACACACACACACACACACACACACACACAGAGAAAGTGCCCATACGCATTGTCAAGTCCCCCCAAAGTTGGACACCATCTGAACGGAGTGCAGTGGCTGGTGTCCTCTCTGGAGGTTGATGCACGGTAGCCAGGCACAGCTGAGTAGCAAGAAATACAGATTATAATGTCACTGCTAAACAGCTTCAAAACTGTGCTTGGCTGATTACAGATGTTTTGAAAATCCAGACTGCATTTAGGAGTCTTGACGGAGCGTCAGAAGAGAACAAAGCAGATGGAGTGCCAATCCTACCAGGCATTGCTTGCTTTAGCTTCATTATGTTTTAAAAGAATTTTCTACCAAGGCTGTATCTAACCAAGCTCCTTTATTTTTTATTTTATTGCTTATTCTGTGAGCAAGAGTGGTGTCTTACCGTCTTTGAAGGACAGATAACTTTCCTCCCCAGTCTGCAAAAAGTACATCAGGGAACAATAAGCTGACATGGCACACACACACTATGCCTCCACCTGGCCACCATCCAACTTGCCCTCTGTCCCTCCACCATGGAGCCACCTCTGCACTTGCTGTTCTTGAGGAACTCCAGGGAATCAAAATGTGAGAACAATGTGACGGCCACCAACACAACAGCATGAACTGACACTTATCAGACGACTCTTGGGCACTAGTCAATGTTCTAAACACCTTCCATATATTAAATAGCTCATTTCAATCTTCATAGGAATCTTACAAAGAAGTACGGATAACATCCTTGTCTAACAGAGGAGGACGCACGGGGGTAGAGAGGTAAAGCAACTCTGCCAGAGCCACAGTGTCAGTGTTTAGTGGAGCTGGAGTTTGAACACAGGAAGTCACAAAGGAGAAATAAAAGACCAAAATCCAAGTATGCAGCTCAGGTACACAGTGGCTGTCCTTGACGGAAATGAAAGTTGGACAATGCTAGATAAGCAGCACGGAAAGTGCGATTTCACTGGGGAGCAAATCAGTCAAAACAGACAAGAGGATATAAAAAAAAAAAGAAAGAACAAAAAACAAGGGAGGATGTCACGCAAAGGCCACTAAATGTGCACTGAAAGACAGATAAAGTGATGCAGATGTGCACAAAGTGAATGGGCTGGGGGACAGCGGAGCAAGTCAAAGCAGCCGTTCCATGACGGAAAGGGCCATTGCAGAGGAAGGGAGTGAGCATGTGAAGACTGGGTAAAAGGGATACGAAATAAACAGAAATCAGCAACAGAGAGAGGGACTGTCAGCCAAGAGGAAGGAATGCAAATGCAGGGGTTCAGATATCTCCACTCTGGACAAGCAAGAGGCAAGTAAGGGGGAAGGAAGGGATTTGAGAGTGTTTTGCATCATTTCCTGTTATTTTAACCCTTGCATGATGCCTTCCTCAGCTGCCCTGCCAAACAGGGAGCGATGAACTCCTCCCTCAAGGCTGCTTCCATTAATGAAAGGACACCACGCCAGCCGCCCGTGTCCCACGGTGCACTGAGTTAGGTTGGATGGTTGGTTTTCTGTATGTCCTTTATGTTTTTAGGGATTCCTGCCAGGAATAAGGTGTGCTTTCAGGTGAGGAGGTGCCATTTGAGAAGGGGATTCTCCTCTTGCAGAATTATTGCAGCCATAAAATAGAATCACATATCTAAAGGAGATATGTATGGGCTGGACACTTAGAATGTGTTCAATGCACGGTGGTCATGAGGAGGGGGTGTCTCCCTCCTATTCAGAAATAGTAGGGGTGCCTGGCTGGCTCAATTGGTTGAGCATGCAACTCTTGATCCCAGGACTATAAGTCTGAGCTGCATGTTGGATATACAGATTACTTAAAAATAAAATCTGAAAAAAGAAAGTCAAGGGCTCCCCAGTGGAAAAGGACCCAAGTCCAGGCACGCTGGCCTGGCTGTGACAGCTCTCCATTGGCTAGCCCTTTACTTATCTGTTTGTATACCATTTTGTAACATTTATAACAGAATTAATTCACAGCACTTACATCGTGGCAGCTTTAGTCCTCCTTAGAAATGCCCAAATGCCTCTGCAAGATTTACGAATTAAATGACACAGGTCCCCTTCATCACAGAGTTTATTCATAGATCACGGAAGTTTATCTACCAGTTCAGCCTTCCAGCTCCAGGTAGGCCAAATGAGGAAATATCTTAAAGCTGTATCCTCAAACATCAGTCAAGTTGGGATAAGACGAGATGACAGGCCTGGGTCATTGGAGAACAGCTTTCTGTTCAGCCAGTAGCACAATAGAAGAGAGACACTGGAGAATGCAAGGTCAAAGGAACAAGAAAGGAGAGTAAATGTCACATAATTTCAATTAGAAAAATGAAGCTGGCATACCGTGTTTTAAGATTGATGGCCATAAGTGGTCGGGCTTAAAAATACGTTAACTGCAGCATGAGCAGGGCCCACTTGGCAAAGTCTGAGGAATACTAGAGCAAGTAAGAAGAAAGCTGTTCCCATATAACTAAGACTAAACATCACTTGGGTCTGTATTCCAGACACACAAATCTCATGTTTACCAATCACTTTGTTGGCTCAGTACAAAGAAGCTACTTTTATTTTATTTGTTTTTTGTTGGTTTTGCCCTTCTTCTGGCAGTTTCCTCCCCTGCATTCCCCTGCATTCCCCTGCATTCCTCCCCTGCATTCAGTCCATATCCTCATGATTTTAGCCCCAGTTCTAAATGGAGGCTTGAAGACTCAGAACACTACGTTCATTGGCCCCAGTGGCTGGTTTGGGGTTGAGTCTGTGACCTAGTAAGAACCAATGAGATATGACAAGACCTCTGCTGGGCAGCAAGAAAAAGGATCTTGGTTTTTTTCTACTGGAATTGCCGTAAGGAAGATAACACATACGTGGGGCTGCCCTGGAAGCCAACACTACAGAAAACAGTCAAGAAGTGGCAAGAAAGCAGATCCTCACAACACTGTCTGAGCCCTTGGATCAGACTATACCTGAAGCCAACATCTCCTAACAAAGTTAAACTAATCAATGAACTCCCATTTTTCTTAAGCCAGGTTGAATTGCATTGAATCCTCAAAACCAAGAGAGTCTCAACCAATGGAGAAACAGTAGCTGAGGCTCAAAGAAACTTATCTCAGCCAGGGAGGTGGGATGGCCCCCAGACGGGGAGGGACTCTCGGATTCTCTGTACCTGTCCAGCATGTAAGAGCCTTAATTCAAAGGCTGTGCCTCACCAAAGAGAGAGATGGCATAGACTCCCAAAGCCCCAGGCAGCCCTTTGCTCACACCTGCTGGTAAATATCCAACTATTTTTGGATACAGGGGGGCATCAGGCAGCCAGGAGGGAAAGTTAGCTGTAGGAGGCCCTCTCTGTGGTTTCTGTCCCATAATCCTCACCACAGGATGCCCTCTTGCCCACTGTCCTCTAGCTCAATCCACCATCTCCAGTGGAACTGGTCTCACGGCTGTGCCCAGACCACATCAAGCAACCTCCTGACTCCACGGATGGACTCTTCCCCGCCTGGCTTCCTTTAGCTCCTCCTGTTCAGCCATCTACCTTGGCCCATATTCCATGACCTGGCTCAGATCTTTTCCATTTTCTCTGGCCACAACAACCCACGCTTGCCCTCAGACTCCCTATCCCTGAAGGAGGACAATAATCTGTTAGAGATTTAGCTCTTAAAACATGTTATTAACATTGTTATGTTAATTATAATAATTGTAAGAGCCAATATTTGTGGAGCATTTTTAAAACTTATTTATTTTCAGAGAGAGAGAGAGAGAGAGAGAGAGAGAGCACAAGTAGGGGAGGGGCAGAGAGAGGGGAAGAAAGGGAGAATCCCAAGCGGGATCTGCATTGTCAGTACAGAGTCCAATACAGGGCTCGAACTCAACGAACTGTGAAACATCACCTGAGCTGAAATCAAGAGTCAGATGCTTAACCAACTGAGCCACCCAGGTACCCCTGGAGTTCAATAGATGTCAGGCGTTGCATAAGTCCTGTCCATGAATGGCCTCATTTAACCTTTGTGCACCCTTACGAGGAAGATAGTGTTCTAAAATATGTTTAGGCAACAAAGGCACAGGAAGTTCAGTAACTTGCCCAATGTCATACAACTAGAAGGTGACAGAGCCATGTTTCCAACCTGAGCAGTTTGGTGGCCGAGCTATCATTCTTTTTTGTTTTTTTAAATTTTTTTCTAATGTTTATTTTTGAGACAGAGAGAGACAGAGTGCAAGTGGGGGAGAGGCAGAGAGAGAGGGAGACACAGAATCCGAAGCAGGCTCTAGACTCTGAGCTGTCAGCACAGAGCCCGATGCGGAGCTCGAATCCACGGACTGTGAGATCATGACCTGAGCCAAAGTCGGACGCTTAACGACTGAGCCACCCAGGCGCCTCTGAGCTGTCATTCTTAACAGCTACACTCCAGTGCTCTGAATGGTATCAAGATGAAGTAAAAGGATGGGTTGTGGGAATGTGAGGACACTGCCCCAAAACTCTTCCACCCTGAACTGTAAATCCCCTCAGAGAAGTACATCTCCAAGTAACAAAGGCAAAATACCTTTTTTTCCAAATTATCATTTTATCACTTGACATCTAGGAATGAGGCCTAAGAAAGACTGTGCTTTCCCCTAAACCTAAATACAGGTCTTGCCTACCGCCAGCCTGCCGCCCAAGTCTGAAGCAATGGTAACTTTGCCCCTGGGGAACTCGTGACAGAAGAGCCAGGGCTGGAATAGGACCATCTATCGTGGAACCAGGAACTATAAACTAGCATAGCCAGAATTCCAATTTTCCCCAACAGTCCTGGCTCCTAGCTGTCGCCCTGGCATAGATATGAATAATTTCATAATCCCCATAATCTTCGTAATTTGCTTTGGCCTTTAGTGACTTGGTCGCTGCAGTTGGTCAGTGGCCTACCAATATGCCAAGTAACAGAGGGAGGGCATTGTATACTTCTTACCTTTCCCCGTATGACTACCTCTCTGACTCATGTCCCGGCTACGATCTATCTTCCTGGAGCTAGGGAGATGGCCTTCCAGACCTGTAGGGATAATTTCTCGAGCTTATCTCCAACAAGTTCTGAAATGAGTAAGAGCAGACATTAGCTCAACAAGACAAAAGTCAAACTATATTAGTGAGCTTGGGTTGCTGTAACAAAATACGACAGACTGGGTGGCTTGAACAGCACATATTTATTTCTCACTGTCTGGAGGCTGGGAAGTCCCAGATCAAAATGCCGGCAGATTCAGTTCCAGTGAGAGACCTCATCCTGGCCTGTAGACAGCTGCCTCCTTGTGTCCTCACAAGAGAGAGCAAGAAAGAGCTCTGGGTCTCTTCTTATAAAGGCACGACTTCCCTCCTGAGGGGCTCCCGCCTTCAACCTCATCTAAACCTAATTATGTCCCAAAGCCTCCACCTCCAAATACCCCATGTTGTGGGGGGCGGGGCTCCAACACCCAGATTGGGGGAGAACACAAGCATTCAGTCCGTAACACAAAAAATTCACCCCAATTTCATTACCCATTTCAAACAGTATTTAGCCGTGCTTCCTTTCACTCAGATATTTGCTTAAATATCACCAGCTGTCCCTGACCAACCTTTCTAAAACACAAGCCACCAGCTTCAGCCTTTTTAATCCTCATACACAGCTTAATCTTTCTTTTTAGCAACCCTGCGTGTGTGTGTGTGTGTGTGTGTGTGTGTGTGTGTGTGTGTGTGTAAAAACTATTTCTGATGGTCTCCCCTTGTGAATATGTTCTGTAACAAGTGGTCCCCAGAGAAACCTACCTGAAATTTCAAGAGGTAAGCTACCCCACCTACTCTTGTCTCCCACTGACATTGTCAAATCTTCCGTCGGCCAACATGAAACTTCTTTTATCTAACTGTGTGGTCTTTCCTTAAAAAGGGAGCCCTGCTCCCACTAAGCAATGGGAAAATGAAATCTGTCCCAATCCAGGAAATTCAAACACAATGGTATTTTTTTTTTAGTGACTGTTTGAAAATGTAGTCCTTCTTGGGTAAATATTCAAATTGAGGTACTTTTGCTATGGCTGCATTTCCAGCCAAAAGTGCTCCCTTGGGTCAAACTCTACCTTACCACCTCCCTCCTCTGGTCCACCTCAAATCACCAGGAGGTCCTGCCCCTGCCCATCACTGGGCAGCAATGGCTGCTGGGGGAAGGTGAGAGTCACTTATTTGATCAGTGGTTCAAGTTTGCTCCTGGCCTCACCCGACCTCCAACAGAAGACAGTTAGCCCCCTTGCTTCCAGAATCACCCGAGCCTCAGGAGAGAATTCCCCAGGCTCTGCTCTTGGTGGGGGGTGGGAAAGAGCCCCTCCCACACACTTGACCTCTGTCCTCCAGGAAGCTCACTTCTCTTTCTAGGAGAGGCTGCGACAGGAGGGGACCCACGGGCCACCCACAAACTCGGGCACCTTCTCCAGGCTGCTCCCTGGTTTGATCCACTGCTGTCCTCACCTAATCATCTGTGGGGTCTTTGATCTCAGAGATTTGAAGGGGCCGGTCATGAAGGAAGGAGGGCACACTTCATACTCTGTCTCAAGTACAGCCACAAAAAAATACCTTGTATGCAACACCATTTTCCTTACGTAACACGCAAAGGCCCACCACCTGTGAGGGAGTGTCGGTGCCTGGTTCCAATCATTCCTGATTTCCTCCCGCCTTGCTTCGATAATATTTTATCCTGTGGTGTTTGCTGTCTGCAGCGATGAGAAGACAGGAAGCGTACGGATCCTGATTTATCCTTCTCTGCGTGGATGCTGGAGTTGGAAGCCTGGCTTCAGAGCTTTGCTTTGCCACTTGCAGTGTGACCTTGAGCGAATCACTTAACTAGTTGTATGTCTTCTCTACAGAGGGGGTAGTCTCATGAAAAGTAAGTAACTTAATACATACAAAGCACTTTAGGACTGTCTCTGGCACAGAGGCACACAGTAAGTGCCAGGCCATAATTACTCACTGAACAAGGCTAGTCTCTGGACGTGAGGGCTGCTGCTGTGTCTGTAGAGGGTCCAAATGATTCAACCAATGTGCCACTCATCATCACTGCACCTCACCTGCAGGCTGTCCCCGCGTGGTCCAGGGGGATGACATTAGCGGCCTTTAGCAGGACAGGAGGCCCAGCGACCTCAGAAGAGACTACCTGACTTGGGTCCCGAGATGATTGCTTTTCAGAAATTTGGCTTGACCGTTTTTAATTGCTCAGTCTTATTTTTTTCCCGTCAAAGAACAGACCTTCCTGGCTTGACGAGGAAGGTCACTGCTCACGAGGGGTTTTTCTGCATATGTGAACATCTGCTTCCAACAAACTCAGATCAGGCCATCTGCATAAATCACACAGACCTGGCAAGTGCAAAGGGAATGCGGGGCGACCTGAGCAGGATCCTTTACCTGTTGGAAGGAAGCACAGTTCTGGCATCGTGCCCTTCTGGGCATGGGCCTGGACAGTGGTGAAATGCAGACAGTCTCGGCGGGCAGAGACAAGCCGGGCAGCCGGAGCAGGCGGCCCCCCAGAGCCCAGGCCTGGCGGGCCACGTGTACACCCGCACACCGTGGTGTGAACGCTGGCAAGGGTGGGCTCAGCAGCTGGAGAAAGAAGCGCCTCTCCGTTGCTGGGAGTTTTTAACTTACAGACCCATGAAGCAGCCAGGGCGGGCTCTGGTGGGCCAGACTTTGTTTCAGACAACCCGTGATCACGCACAACCTTAGAGAGAGACTGCACATGTGCGTAGGGATGGGCGTCCTGGGAGAGGATGTGTGGGAAGGCCGGGGGAAGGACAGCTCAGGGCAGAGTTTGAGAAGGCTGCGTGGCAGAGGAAGGAAGGCAGGGCTGGTGGCCTGGTGGGTCTGGGGAGGCAGGGGAGAGAGACCGTGGATGGAGAGCAAAGGGGGTGTGCGACATGGTGAAGGGCACGTCAGATGTCAGGCAGCCTGGTTAACACCACGGACAACAGTGACCATGTGACCTGGGGCAGACTGCATGGCCTTTCTAAGTCTATCTTCTCACCCAGAAAATGGAGGAAACTGCACTCTTCAGGGTATTGTGAGAATCAAATTAAATAGTACCACCGTCATAATTATTTTTGTTGTTGTTCATTGCTGGGTTATAATCGTGGATCTAGAGTGAAGAAAGGTATTCTTTAAGAGGACCACCTAGGCAGTGGCTCTCAAACTTAAGAGTCTAACTTTTATATAGTTTGTGCTCCAACAAGGGACCGGCTCCGAAAATGGGTTCTAGGGTGATGAGAGCCCTGTTGTGTTGGCCCAAGGTTCTCTCCCCCGGACCCCATGGCACTGACAACCCCCACCTCTGGGGTGCCTGGTGTTCTGGTAGCACCTGTTGGAATCGTACAGGAAGTTACAGAGGGGGTGGTGTGTAATTCGATATGATTTACAGGTATTAGACAAGAGTGACTTTGGACTCGGCATGTAAGACCGAAGAGACAGGGGAAGGGGCAGTAGAAATGAGAGACAAGGGAAAGGAAAGAGAGGAATAGCAGAAATATCCCAAACCTGCGTCATGAGGAGACTTTGAGTTGACTAGCCATGAGCCACAGCCAGCCAGTAGCACAGAATAAAACTCAGTCAAGTGTCCAGTCAGCCCCTGCAGCCTGGGGTAAAACCAGATTATATCTTCATTTTCATACCACATGGGGTTTCTTACAGGTCATTTTAAGTGGCTTATTGAGGGAAACAGCAACCCTAATGAAAGAATAGGTATCATATACATACGTCAGGACTCTGAAAGAAGTGTGGAAGGAGGTATGTCTTGTTACTTTTCTTCTAGCAAAAATGGAAAATTGTCATTTCTGATCATAAAAAGGCTGTCACAGGGTTTTATGTTCACGGGGGAGGCCACCCCAGAAAGGCTCGCCCAGGCCTGCATTACCAGACTCTCCCACAGAAGCTTGCCTGTGGGCACAGCTGTTAGGCTCCTGGTGAGCTGGGCCTGGGGGGGACCCCACAGGACCACTTCCAGAGCAGAGACATCCTCGAGGGAGCGTGGTTGTCAGAAGCTCTTGTAGCCAGCGTGCTGGGTTGCGGAGCCCTCGCTGGCTACGGTGGTGAGTTTTCTCTTGAGGCCCCCGTTGGCTGGACGTAGGTCCCAGTTCATTCTGCTTCTCATGGTGGAAGCTCGAATTCCCCACAGCTATTTGTGGCAGTTGTGTGGGCAGCTTGTCACTGTCTTCCTACCCCACAGCCCTTGTGTCCTGGTTTGCGCTCAGCTCCTCATTCTCGATTTTGACCCTTGTCTATAGCCCTCATCCAGATGTTTGGATTGGGAGCTCGCGGGTAAGAGTCTGAATCTGAACGCTGTCTCTGGTTCTTCTGCCCTGGGTGTGCTGGAGAGAAGCCATGCTGGTTTTGGTTCTTGGAAAGCAACTCTGTGCTCAGGGTCATGGCCACCTGCAAGTGTGGCTGGGCTGCCCTAATGGAACTGCCGAGCTTCCTCCTTATGCTTTTGTCTATGGAGGAAGGGGTGCACGTGCTCCTACGATGAAGAAAGCTTGCCAAATACATTTGCTGGTCTTCTGATAATAGTAAGAAGTCTTTAGATCTCTCTTGCTAAAGAGAAAACAGCCAAGAGTTTTTAAATGCCAAAGTTGCACAGTCATAGAGTTATCTAAGAAATACTCCCTCTAAGTGAAGCAAAGTTGGATGAGTCTTACGGAAGAAGTCTAATTAAGTGCACACGATAAAGTTAGAATAGGCATCAGGACAGTGAGAAAGTGTCTCTGCTGTTCTGTGATGTTTTCTCTTTTACATATCTTTTTAAAATGTAGCACTCAGCAATACTTACATAGCATGGCTGTTTGCCTCAGAGAAAAAGGTATTAATTCAAAATTTTACAGTTCCGATTTGAATCTCACATATTAAAGTGCATTTCTAAGTAAGTATTCCAATAGTCATAACCTTCCGTGCATTAGAAATAACTGGAAAGCATATTAAAAATACAGATAGTGAAGCACCACCCCCATAAATTCTGGGCCCAGGCATGTGTTCTGTTGGCATCTAGGACGTTTGAGAACCACCAGTCTGGTATCCCTCAAACTTTAAAGTGCACATGAATCACCTGGGGATCTTGTTAAAAAATACAGATTCTGACCCCATGGATCTGGGGTGAGGCCTGAAGTTCGGTAATTCTAACAAGCTCCCAGATGACGCTGATGCTCCTGAACCACACATCACCCTGTGGTGATGTGCACAGACCATGGAACATGATACAGCCACTCACGTGATGGCAGCTGGGCCCAAAGTGGAGTTAAGTAGAAAAAAGAGAAAACTGTCAGACTCCTCAGGACTGGACTCCTAAGTCATGAAGTGATTAACAATGGATTTGATCATATATCGCCTCAGCAGATCTACAAATAAACCACACAAGATTAGTATTATTATATTATCGTTTATGGATGAGAAAACCAAGACTCAGAAAGTCATACAGAAAGTGGGTGTATTGGTTTCCTATGGCTGCTTTACAAAAGACCACATGATCTTTAGGTTCTAGAAGTCAGAAGTCCTGAAATCAAGGCATTGGCCCTAGGGGACTCAAGGACAGAATCTGTTCCTTCTAAGGGGCTCTAGGACAGAATGTATTTTCTTTCATGTGCAGCTTCCAGAGGCCACCTGCATTCCTCAGTACACGATCCCATCTTCCAACTTTATTTTTTTTTAATTTTTTTAACGTTTTTATTTATTTTTGCGACAGAGACAGAGCATGAATGGGGGAGGGGCAGAGAGAGAGGGAGACACAGAATCGGAAGCAGGGTCCAGGCTCTGAGCCATCAGCCCAGAGCCCGACGCGGGGCTCGAACTCACGGACCGCGAGATGGTGACCTGAGCTGAAGTCAGACGCTTAACCGACTGAGCCACCCAGGCACCCCCCATTTTCCAACTTTAAAGCCAACATCTCTGACCCTTTTTCCTTCATTACATCTCCAACCACAGCTGGGAAAGCACCTCTGCTTTTAAGGACTCACTAACTATTGTGGGCCTATCTGAATACTACATGGCACTCTCAGGTCTCAAGGAGTGAAACTTCCATCACATCTGCAAAATCTCTCTTACTATGTAAATTAACACATGCGCAGTTTCCAGGGATTAGGGGACAGACCTGTTTTGGGGGCCACTATTCTCCCTGTCACGGTAGGAAAACCAAGATTTGGAATCTGGAATCCAATTCAGATCTGATTCCAAAGTCCACGTTTCTTCCAGTACACAACTCAAAAAGCAGCCAAATTGAATGTTGTTGTTGTGTTTCCTGGAGACCAGATGAAGAATGGAGCACAGCCTGAATTCCATTATCATCTTAAAGTGAACTAAAATAGGGCTGAAGTGGATTTTGTTTATTGCACTTCATTTTGCATTCTCCTTAGACTCACTGAAGCCCAGTCCTTCTGTGCAACAGCAGTACCTTGGGAAAAGGCACAAATATCTACCGTTCCTACTCGTTATTTAACCTAACTAAAAAATAAGATGGAAACCAAGGGATATCTTTAAGATTTGGCAGTGAATGGGGCGCCTGGGTGGCTCAGTCGGTTGAGCGTCCGACTTCAGCCAGGTCACGATCTCGCGGTCCGTGAGTTCGAGCCCCGCGTCGGGCTCTGTGCTGACAGCTCGGAGCCCGGAGCCTGTTTCAGATTCTGTGTCTCCCTCTCTCTCTGACCCTCCCCTGTTCATGCTCTGTCTCCCTCTGTCTCAAAAATAAATAAACATTAAAAAAAAAAAAAAAAAAAAAGATTTGGCAGTGAATTACGTATACTTCCAAGCAAGCACTTTGAAGCAAGATTAGTAAATGAGCCTCGAACACTCAACTCCCTGGCACAAAGCTTGATGACTACCGAGGGGCTCTGATCACCTCATCACTTAGACTCCCCACTGCCACAGCAGCCAGGCACTCCTGCCTACAGAGATTTAGCCCTGAAAACGAGCCAGAACTCACTCTACACTTCGTGAGTGCATGCAGAACTTGGCTTTATTTTGCGAGTAGCAATTCCACGCACTAAAGTAGGGCTTATAGTTTCTAGACACATCATCAGGACAGTATGAACACGGGAATATTTAAAGTGAGTTCTTTTCCACTCATCCGTTACAGGTTGAATTATGTCTCCCCGCCGAAAAAGGAACTGAAGTTCTAACCCCAAGTACCTCAGAATATAGTCTTATTTGAAAACGGGGTCATTGCAGATGACTGGTTTCCTCCTCAGAGGAAAGAGGCACAGGGGGAGGAGGCACCCAGGTGATGACAGAGGCAGAGATTGGAGTGACCCATCTATAAGACAAGGAACACCAAGCATGCAGCAAACAGAAGGTAGAGGAGGCAGGGAAGGACTCCTCCCTACAGGCTTCAGAAGGAAACCTACCACACCAACTCTTCAGTTTTGGACCTCTAGCTTCCAGAACTGTGAGAGAATCACCTGCTATCGACTGAAGTCCCCCAGTTTTGGGGTTTTGCTCTGGCAGCGCTGACAAAGTGATATATACCATCTCTTGGGATGTTACAACTTCTTCGTCTCACTTGACATAATGGCTTTATTTCAGAACAGGTGGATGGATATAGACCAAAGAGTGATCAGGATAGGACTTAAACACAAGAGATGGGGTCCCAGAGAAGGACTTTAATTACAGCATGTTATCTAAACCACACCACAGAAATCTTGCCAGAACACTATACATCATAAAGTTCACAGGTGTTTCTAAGCCTGGTTTCAGGAAGCTCTAAAGTAACTTGAGAGCACGGGCCCAGGAGACAGCTCAGCGATGGGAGCCCACAGGCCGAAGAGGACCCGCTTGCGTGTAGAGCACCCACCATGCACCAAGTACAAACTTTTCCAGAATATTACTCCTCCCTTTTGTGAAGTGAAAACAAGCAAACAAACAAACATTTTTCTCTGACCTCCTGCAGAGGGTAGGAGGAGAGGAATGCCTAACACATGCAAGTACAACTGTCCTCCCTGGTCCCACAAAGATGCTTGTCATCCCTAACATGCTCCTCCTTCTGAAGCAGGAACAGTGCCTCTCTCACTGCCTCCACCTGCCCGTCCTTCCGAGTTGCTTATTGACCTCTCCAGCCGCCACTGTTTTCACTGCAGTCCGTCGAATCCCCTCTTCACCGCTCCCTGAACTTCCCCTATCTTCACTTCCTTCTTATCCATCTTAGGATCCACTGTGCATCACGTGGCCCAAAATCAGGGCATCCTTGCACCAAACTTGCCTCAGTGGCTGCAGGGAAGCCGCGCGACATCGCTGGGGAGAGCCGCGCACCAGAGAGCTTAGTCTCCGTCTGAGTTCATCAATTCCTACTCATATCAGCCCTTAAATATTTATCTAATTACTCACTTCCCTCTCCTTTGAACATTACCACTGTGAAAAATGATTAGAGAAGACAATTTAGGTGACAGAGAAAAACTTTATTTAATATGAAGCATTCAAGTTCCAGAAGGGGGCACTCTCCCTTTCCAGGTACAGAGAAGTGCAAAATGGGGTGGAAGGCAGGAAGCATTTACAGGATAATAAATAAGGAACAAGGAAGAGAAAAAACAGAAACTGAAGAAGGAACAAGGAAGTAGGCACAGAGCCCCGAGTTGGCTTGGTGTCTGGGCACTGGCTGAGTTGATATACTGTGTCTGGTCAAGCAGAGCATGTACAGGAACATTCATGAAAGCTTGCTGATTAAGCACCGCAGGCAGAAGCGCCTCCATCTTGGGGCTAGAAACTTATTTCAGTACCACTTTCATTCAAGCTACCATCATCTCTCTCCTAGACTAGCCATAATTTCTGCAGGCACTCGTCAACTCCCTCCGACCCCACCGCCCCCCATGTGTTGCACTCCGGCAACGTTCAGGATTCTGGACTTGAAAATTGCAAATCTGTTCTTGTTACTCTTCCACTCTCCCTGGAATTCCTATTGTTCTTAGAATAATGACAGAATCTGAACTTGACCAACAAGACCAAAAGGGAGACAGATCCACTCCTGCCACGTGGGCCTTTCCATGCACTCCCTCCTTCATGCTGCCAAGGAACCTTTTCCTATGTTGCTCCTCTGACAAGAACACTCACTGTCATCCTACACGCCATGCCATGCAACCTCCACATTCTTCACGCCGCCCCTTCATCATCACCTTCACAGAGTGGCCCAGCCTTCCGTAACTCCTGAGGTTGGATCCACCTATCGGATGCTCTTAGAGTTCAAGCCACAGTTCCGTTGTTACATTTATTTGCGGGCTTATTTGATAGATGTCTTCCCCAGTAGACTGAAAATTCAAAACAAAACCAGGCTTATGTGTTTTTATCATTGTATCCTTAGCACCCAGCATACGTCATATTCAGGCACTCAATTATTTGTTCAATGAAAGCTGGATGAATATTTAATTTTCACGACCACCTGGAAAGGAAGCAATTATTCCCATTTTACAAATGAGAGAAATTAAGAAGCTCAGGGAAGTTAAATTACTTAAGTTGTAGATAATCAGAGACTCACCCAGGTTGTCTGATTTTTGGAAAGCTCATCTTCTTCCCTATGTACTCTATTTCTTGTAATATCACACTTAAATGTCAGAAGATATTCTGTGCTGACACCGTCAGAGGAGCGATCAAAGGTAGCATCCCCGTGGTGCTAACTGAAGGTGAGAAAACCTTTACCACCCAAGAGCAATCGGCCTATATCAAAAGTGCAAGAATATTAGTATTTCCTCCGTATCAATAGTTCTTCCTCGGGGCGCCTGGGTGGCGCAGTCGGTTGAGCGTCCGACTTCAGCCAGGTCACGATCTTGCGGTCCGTGAGTTCGAGCCCCGCGTCGGGCTCTGGGCTGATGGCTCAGAGCCTGGACCCTGCTTCCGATTCTGTGTCTCCCTCTCTCTCTGCCCCTCCCCCGTTCATGCTCTGTCTCTCTCTGTCCCAAAAATAAATAAAAAACGTTGAAAAAAAAAATTAAAAAAAAAAAATAGTTCTTCCTCTAGTAATTCTGTTTTTTCATAATTGTAAGGAAATTTTAAGACATGTACACAAGAATTTGTGAATGATATTCACCACAGTACTAGGTTCAGATAATCAAATTTTGATACATCATTACAGCGAATTTTTTATGCAGACACTAAATATGTATTTTTAAAGAATATTTAAATGAGGAGAAAATGGTTAAATAGAGCACTTACTAATTAAAAGGGCAGCAGATTAACAAAAGGACACCGATATGATCCCATTTTGGGGGGCATGTGTTTCTATCCACACATAGCGAAGAAAAAATACAGCAAAATGACAACTGCTTATCTCTAGGGAGTAAGATGATAGGCAATTGCTATTTCCTTCCATATACCTCAGTGTATTTTCAACTGTTTACCATGAGCACACATTGCTTTTATGACGAGGAAGAAAGTCGCTTTATTAAAAAGCAACGGACATGTAATTTGCTCAAAGCTTTCTCTGGTGTTTTACCAGCTTTTCAACTGCTATTTCTGAATTATTTCAGGGACAAAGTTGCTAGTCTTCTGGGGGAATTTTGTTTGTCCTAACGTTCATCCTTTATATTTATATAACAGAAGGGTGTATGGTGAGTACACTGGACCAAGTGCTCCAGCCCCACCACATAAAGGGCTCAGAAGTCATCACTCAGGTCCTTACAGCGAGACACTAGACAAACTGAAAAGCAGTGACTTTTCTTGGACTCAGCAGAGTCTACTCCTGTAGGGGGGTGAGGGAGTGAGGGGGGTGGGGGAGAGACTTTACAACAAGGCTTCGCCCTGAGGTCCTGAGAGAATGGCATTCCTCTCACTCCAGCACCTTCTCACCTTCCTGTCACCTCAGAGGGATGGGGAAGCTATAGAAGAAGATACACAAGCACAGGTGGCAGGCCAGAGACTCAAGCTCACTAAGAGACTTGAGGTTTAATCCTAAGATTAGAGAAACTCTCTCCACACACCTGAGAACCACACACACCAAGAGGGCTCCAGTAAAATGGCAGATTGCTGCAAGACACAGGCTCTCTGTACGGAGGAGTGCTTAGGGAAGTCCGAAGGAAGGAAATAAGAACCCCAGAATGTGAAGCCTTGGACATCAAGAGCTACAGCACACAGTAATCATAGCCTAACTCTTAGGTGAATACAGATGGTCACACTAGACAAATGTTTATCTCAGTTCCTATTACCTAATACAGTATCTCCAGCTTTCAGTAAAAAATTACAAAGCGTGCTAAAAAGCAAACAAAACCCACAGATCAAGTTCTGTGATCCAGTAAAAAATTAGAGAACATCTCAAGCAAGCATCAAAATGAGACTCATATGTGACACAGAATTCTGACAAGAAACTTAAAATGACAATCATTAACATGTTGAAGGCTCCAAAGGAAAAAGCAGCCAAAAAGTAGATGGGTAATTTAAGCAGACAGATGGAAATTCTAAGAAAGAATAAAAAATAGGGCACCTGGGTGGCTGGCTCAGTTGGTTAAGTATCCAACTCTTGATTCAGCTCAGGTCATGATCTCGTGGTTTGTGGATTTGAGCTTCACGCTGGGATCTGCCCTGTCAGCATGGAGCCTACCGGGGATTCTCTCTCTCCCTCTCTCTGTCCCTCCCCCACTCTCTTTCTCTCAAAAATAAACAAACTTTCTTAAGAGAAAGAATCAAAAGTAAATGCTAGAAACTAAAAAGACATCCAGGAGTATCATATTCAACCTACAGAAAACCAAAGACAAAAATACCTTGAAGTCAGAGGGAAGGAGGGAGGGGAAACCATTTTACTTATAGAATCCCCATATAAAGAATAAGGAGAACAGTGGGAAACCATGGAAGCAAGGTGGCAATGAAGTGAAATATTTAAAACATTGAAACAAAAACCCCCACCAACTTAGAAACCATGGAAGCAAGGTGGCAATGAAGTGAAATATTTAAAACATTGAAACAAAAACCCCCACCAACTTAGAATCCTACATGCAGCAGAATACCTTCAAAATTTAAAGATGCTTTCTAAGACAAGCAAAAACTTGTCTGAGGGACAAACTGAGGGAATTCATCACCTAAAGACCTATACCCTGCAAAAAAAAAAAAAATGTTAAAAGAAAAATCACATACATCAGAAATTTGGGTCTACATGAAGAAAGGATGGGGGCTGGAGAAGAAACAAAGATAAAATCAAATCTGATTTTTAAAATTCTTAATTGACCTATAAGGTAACTAATAATATCAGTGTATGGGTGATTATAGCATCTGGATTGAGTTAAACAAGTAATAGCAATATCCGAAGGGATGGGGGAGGGGTTGGGAATACTTTGCTCCAAGGTATCTATACTATACACACTACACATGAAGAATAGTGTTATATGAAGGTAGGCTTAGGTTAAAAATGTACAGTGTAAACCTGGGCAACCACTTATTATTATTATTATTTTTTAAATATATAATTGAAAGTACATTGGAAGAGACACCAGGGACCCAAGGCTGTATGCCTCAACTTCTGGGCCCATTTCTTCATCTGTGAAATATTAAGGTTAAGATAGGTCATGTCTTCTTGATTCCCTTCCAGCTCTAAATTCTGTGACTAAAGGAAAAAAAAAATTAATTAAAAAAAATAATAAATAGCCCACCTGCTTCCTATAAATCTATCTATGAGGAGTGATATCTGCAAAGAGGAACTTTTATAAGTATAAAAGTCTGTTAAAATAATCAGTTCCCTAATCTATTACTTCAGTAAGTTTGGGTTTCCCTGTTTCCATACTGTGAGTTGCCTTCAGCAGGCTTATCTGGTAAGTATTATAAAATATGTCACAGATGTTAGAAACTACTAGAATTAGCAGACAGGAAACTTACTATTGCTCACCTGGTTCAGCATTTCTCAATGCGTTGTGCCAGAAGTAAAGAACCCACCAGGCTGAAAGGAAAAGGCCATTTCATGGTATTGATTTCACTGCCTGAGACGGCATGAGGTATGTGCCTTTTAATCCAAAAAAGAAATAAACCAAGCTGCCTGCCTTGCCTAAACAGAGCTCATGCTTCGTTTGTGATTACGTCCAGATCTGTCAATAGACTTTCTTGCTCTGGCTGGCTGTCAATACACTTCTGCGCTCGGTGTATGTGGTTATGAGCTACAACTTCCTGTCCATCAAAAAGTGTTGCTCTTCTGGATTACTGCTTAAATTGCAGAGTTCACTAAAAAGGAGGGGTGGGGAGGGGAGTCGCTCTGGGCCACCCTGGAGAGCCCTGGGAAAATGGCCTGCACCTTCTGAAATGAGACAGTGATCTTGCTTCCGGTTCAAGCTACTGAGAAAAATGAAGAGCTCACTTCAAGGTCTACTCACAGTCTCATCTCCAGCCTTTTCTTCTCTAACCCCTGGCAATAAAAATCCCCAACTGGCAGACTTCTCGTCCTAAAGCTAATTTCCAAATTTAAAACCATGTGCCCGGCGCCAGACAGATATAAAGGTGCCAAGCCTCACTGGACTCATACCTGTTCTGGCAGTTACTTCCATTCCATTTCTGCCCTACTGGGAAATTAAAGTGGCATGAAAATCAATACTTCATTTTGAAGGGAAAGAGGGCCGAATGACCAGACATCGATACATTCATTCCTGGATTAGACAGTTCTTCAAAGCACACTGGACTGAATCAATTCCAGCGGCCCAAATGAGTTGGCTGTAGGCATTAGCTAGAACTAGGAGCAAAATCTTGCTTGTTAAGATCTTTGGCTAATTGGGGACTCTACTTGTTACGGTAAGAAAGAATTCAAGAGAAAATGTAGCCAATGCGTCTCAGTTTTGAATTTTATCCAAGTGCTTCAGACCATAAGGAGTCCCTCAGGCCAGGAATTCAACTGCCCCAAAGTAAAGATGGAGAAATTCAGACTAATAGCTACAGCCCTGGGTATTAGGGTATTCACCCAAGGCCTCTAACACTCAACTCAGAAAACAGCACTGGCTGTGGAATAAGTTCAAACTTCCAGGGCTAGATGGATCAGTTTGCACACCCCTTCACGGGACGTCAGGATCTGTGGAATTTGGATGTGATCAGGACAGAGTGCATTTCTTAAGGAGAAAAAGGTGACCTTAAACTGCTCTTTCAGATGTCACAGTCTTATAGAGGTGCCAAGATCAAAGCCTCACATTTCCAGAAATGATTATTACATTTTGTTTCCCCATTTTGCCAGCTGATAACGTATAAGTGCTTCTCATCCTAAACCAAACTAAAAGAAAACTCCCTAAAGTCTGGAATGGTTCTGCCTTTTAGGCCTAGAGCAAACATGATAAAGCGTTTGTAAAGTAAAAAAAAAAAAAAAATTTTTTTTTTTTTTTGTCTCTTGGCAAACAGCTTACAAACTCAAATGAGAAATAGGAAGGCAGTGCTTGTCTCGGTTTCTTCCTGTTCAGTGGTGTGTGAGTTCAGGTTATACTGGTATTCACTAAGATCTACATACCTCTCAAAAACAGGAGGAAGTGGAGGGGAAGAAAGAGAGAAAAAAAAAAAAGGAAGGAGAAGTAGATGTTGGCTGACAGGTATGCCATAACAATAATGGATTTTCAGAACTTATAAAGGTTGATAAAACTCATACTAGGTTTAATATACCTTTTCCATAGCTCAGCCGCATGACCTCCCTAGGTTAAAATAAAATTGCAGAACCTTTTGTAAATGAAAAGGCAAGCTGGTAGTGGGTTAAGGACTCCAGGGCAAAAACAAAAACCAACAAAAGAAGCAAAACCACCACTGGAAACTTCTAGGACTGTACGGTTCTCTTTGAAAACTTATCCTTATAATGGGGAGGCCTGGCTATGACCATTCGTTATAATACGAATGGAGAGACAACCTGACGTTACATGCCTCAGAATGTGATGTCAGGGCAGGTATACAACATTAATGATGGAGTTTCATCGCCAACAAATGTTAATCTGAATCGAACTATGAGGAAACAATTAGAACACTAGACCATAATGGACATTCTACTAGACAACTGTTTGGGATTCTTCAAAAACGTCAATGGTATGTTAAAAGGAGTATTCTAGATTTAAAAATTGAACAGCCAAATGCAATGAATAAACATTCAATGGATCCTGGATCATATAATGAATGGGCAGCATATAAAAGACATCTTCGGGGCATTAGGGAAAACTGGAATATGAACTGCTTATTAGACGTGATTGCATAACCCTTCTAATGTATTGGTGGATATATAGAGAAATGCCCTTCTTAGAGGTACACTGGAGTATGGGGGAATGGAGTGTCTCTGACTTACTTTCATAAGGTTCAGCATAAGTATATATATACTATACATATGTGGGGGGGTGTATGGAGAGAATAAATGTGTTAAAATTAAACAATTTGGTGAATCCAGATAAAGGATATACTTGGTTTACTATATAAAGGATATACTTGATATACTACTGGTCATTATACTAGTCTCTCAATGCTTCTGTAGATTAAAATGTTTTTCCTAAAATTGAGGGAAGAAAGTATTTTTGTTTTTCATGAGAGACACCTCTGGTCTTTCTTTTATCAGTTCTCCAAAAGCTTATAAATTTCTCTTTGTGTGGGATTTATAAGGTTTGTAGAACAGAAGACCACTACCCCCAATAGGTGAGCCTTACGTTTCAATTCATGGAATGAGGGATCAGTTGCGAGGCTGTCAAACTCCAACATTTCCAAAATCTCAGGGATGATAGCATGTCAGAGTCATTTCAAGTGCTTCTGAGCTTGACATCACAGGGTCCCGAGTCCAGCCTAGTGCCAGTGACTTCTCCATAACCTCACCAAACTACACTGTTTAAGAGTTTTTAAATAACTATCAAATTATACAGTGCCAGGATCATTCTTCTGTATCTGATCTCCCTGCCCTGCCCTCCTGCTGCTCTAGGACATATGTTTCCATTAGATCCACTATTTTTTTTTTATATCATGTTGGCAAGTATGTGTTCCCACTGATTTATAAAATTTTAGCAAGGTAAATACCCTGTTCTAACTCCAGAATTCAGTGTAGCACCATGGCACAAAACAGGAACTCAACAAATACTAGTTGAATAAAGGAATCGGTAAATAAGGATCTACGGTGAAGCTTTTTCCAGGGAAACAATAAGTGTGTTTAACATGTAAAGATGTGGTTTCTCTAAAATGACTGGTAGGAGACAGATGGACAAGGGACCACTTATCATGAAAACTTGAAAATGTCCTTGTTGGCTACACGGGCCTTTGTTAGAGGAATGGGAGAAGTGTCTGGAACATAAAATAAATAGAAAAAAAGCTACGTTTATGGATGAGAAATGATCAGGAGCCACAGTTCAACCAGCAGCCTGGCTGAGAGGACTCATTTTGTCCAAATGTGTGCCTTAGGCTGCATTAATGAATAGACTTCTGTAAATTAACACGTGTATTTTATCTCTAATTGAACACTTAAAATTTCAAGATACATGATTTTTTTCTGACCTATTTTAAACATTTCCTACTTAATATTCCTTAAGTAATGTTACTTAGTTTTCCTACTTAAAGCCTATTTTAAACATTTCAGTTTTTTTTTTTTAATTTTTTTTTTTCAACGTTTTTTATTTATTTTTGGGACAGAGAGAGACAGAGCATGAACGGGGGAGGGGCAGAGAGAGAGGGAGACACAGAATCGGAAACAGGCTCCAGGCTCCGAGCCATCAGCCCAGAGCCTGACGCGGGGCTCGAACTCACGGACCGCGAGATCGTGACCTGGCTGAAGTCGGACGCTTAACCGACTGCGCCACCCAGGCGCCCCTAAACATTTCAGTTTTTTAAAAAAATGAACCAAACTCTTTCCCTGAGGTTAAATTTTTAACTGTTTCTGCAAGGTAGCAATTTTAGTAAAATTTGCTATAACACTATAATGAAATCTGTCAGGAATTGGAAAGAGAAGTTATTTTACTATAAGTGAAAAGCTGGGGCACGTTTAGAATTTCTAGAAACGTTGGGAATAATGCCTTAAATGAAAATAATTACGTCAACAAAAAGAAATTCTTTTTACATCAGTCCTGAGAACTGAGTAACAATGGTTAAGAATGATCACATTAAAGAAGCTTTTGGTCTTTAAGTGAAAAGAGAAAGTGAAACAGTAGGATTTACTACACACAGTACTACCACCTACTAGGACAGGACCAACACCAGGGTCTGGAAGAAAACATCCCTTTCAAATCCACCGGGCAATTTTTACCAACTCATTTTTCATGGAGCAGGAAAAATAGTCAGACAAATCAAAGGTAGGTATCTTTGGAAAATTTAATTTGGACCATATTTTCTTTCTCTTGCTCAAAACACCAAGTAGTTCCGTACATTTTGGGTTCCACAGCTTACAAAGGGGCAGTGGGTTTCCTGCAGTTACATATACTGTACCCAACTTTCTATAGAAAGATCAGACATTTCCCAACCTTGCTTTGAGTATTTCCTAAAAAAATGCTTTAAAGGTTTCTTACAATAAATGGCAAGTGAAACGGTAAGGCTTTATTTTCTCCTTTTTCCCCTTTTTTGGTACTGCGTGTTGGAGGAATAAGGAAGGAAGACTTGTCCTAACAGTGCGGTGCCCCGGGGGATCGTGACTGTGCGGCTGCGCCCCGACCGGGAGCCCTGCGGTGGGTAAGGACCTTGGGACCGGGTAGGGCAGCACAGGAGGGCGTGCGGGTGGCCGGCTGCTGTCGGCGCCTCCGGGAGTAACAGAGGGGCAAGAGGTCTCCCCCGGGTCCGCAGTACCACAGGTTCCCTTCCGCGGGCCTTACGAGATGCATTTAAACACTAAAGGTAATTTCTGAAAATAAAACGAGGAAAAAAAAATCCCTTCACTAATTTTTGTATCCAATTACTAAAATGAAAATAAAAGCATTTGATAAAACACATTTTCTAGTCAGATGAAAGCAAATCCCTTGCAAGATAACCTTAGTAATATATATTTGCACTATTTATATTTTTGTCCGGTGCACACCCTTCTTTAATTGCATCATCTGAACAGCTTTGCCATTTTTCAAACTTGCAGTTTCATTAGCTTAAAAAAGGGATACAGCAGCCAACTTAATACTAATTTTGGTTGCAGAAAAACAGAGCAGACATTAACCTTCATCTTCTCAAGCGTTAAGAGCACATGATTAAAAGGTAATCAAACGGTGTCTTCTCTTAACAGAAAACTAAGCAGCTAGTGTCATCAAATCTATATCTAGTAAACACGGGGCCCCTCTTAAATATAAAATTAAATTCTTTTGAGGAATAGGTTTGTGATTTTAGTTGTGCGGGATTTACATTTATTCACTCATTTTGGTATTAAAAATGTATGGTCTTCACTTCTTTATAGGCATACACGAGGGAGTTCTTCATCCTCTCAGCAGGCTGGCACACACCAATGGCAGGCTGGGGTCCTTGGCTTGTTTCAGAAAGGGGAGGCAGCCACACGCCACTTGCTCTCAGAAGCCCTGCAAAAACTCCTGCAGCTGGGTGACGATCTCCGTGTCCACGGTCTCCATGAGGGACTGGAAGCCTTGCTCTCCCAGGAGCTCCTGCTGCGCCTTCAGCTTCTCGTAGATAAACTGCTGCAGCGACACTGTGTGTACCGGGTCCTTCAGAGCCAGCTATGGGACAGAGAGGAGCCACACTGCGTCAACGAGGCAAACACAACTCCCCCTTACACGGGACTACAAATCTCGTAGTCTCTTCCGCAGCTGCACGACTGCTTCTGCCTCCCTTCTCACAAGAGATCCTCAAATAGTCACACTGTGCCAAAGTCTGCCGAAGGAAATTTCACTGTTTGTCTATCCTCGGTTCCCTAGGGCCTCTGAGCCTAAGTTGCCTGATTAGCCCAACTCTTCAACAGCTCAGGCTTCATCCATGTAAAGAACTGAAACCTGGTACAAAGTATTCTAGACAGAACATGCCAAAGAGCATTTCAACACAACTGTCCAGGGCTCCTCTGAGAAAGATAAGGTGCTACTGAGGCAGCTCAGGGAGGCCCTAGGGGCTGACAGAGGAAAGCGCCCTATCCTGGACGGCTCTGCTACTTACGTACGTGCTTCTGGTAACAGAGAGAGAGAGAGACAGAGACAGAAATAATAAAGAAAAACATTTATAAAACCAAAACAAGCACATACCCCTCCTCTCCCACTGGGATATTTGGAAAACAAAAGAAATACAATTAGAAATAACCCATCATTCTGCTTCCTAACAATAACAATCACAACAGAAACACTGTGGCCTCCTTTGCTTTTCTGTGCACGTGATCCACAAAAACACAATATCACAATATATACAATTAGTGCTGCTCTTTGCATTTGTATATCACATGAAAATTCTACTCTAACACATTTTAAGAATTCTAAATCTATATATGTTATCATCTTTTTGGTTATAGGTGTGTTGAAATGATCATGGTATAGTTAAAATACAATTTTAACTAATTTTCCTGAATAACCTATCACAAGCACTGTTCCTCTACATATCAGATTACTCCCTTATGCCTTTTTCTATTTTAGAAGAATTACTAAAGGACACAGACGATTTTATGACTCCTGATACACATTATCAAGTTGTTTTTCCGACAGTTAGTACAAATGTAAAAGGTATGAGAGTTTTCAGCTTGTGACATTGTCTTTACCACTGGTATTAATTACTATTATTTAAATGCTTTATAATTTAAGAAGTGAAAAATAATACACTCTACTTTAAGCTGTACATTTCTCCCATTATCAATAAAGGTGAACATCTGCAAGGCGTCAGTAAAATACATGAGTGTGTGTGCCCAATACAGCTGCACAGAAACTCTTGTCCTTCCTTACGGATATTCAATTTCAGGTAGATAAAACAGTTGAATCACATCTGCTGTTTGAGCAATTTAAAGAAATTTTAAAATAATGACCACAAATGGAAAATCTAACTGAGAGGCAGAGACATACATGGCATGAATTTGAAATGAGACCCCTTAGGTGACCATTCCAGAGCTACATGATAAATCCAAGGCAAGGATACATTCAGTATTCATTGCAGGTGAACAGGAGAAAAGAACTCTCAACACAAACCCCTGCCTTCACAAGCCTGAAGATATCACTGTACAAAAAGCACAGAAATTGAAGACGAACATTTAAAAGTAAATGTTCTCTTAAGCAAAATGCAGTAATGTTCGATATTATTTTCATTACTATGAAATAGATTTTTTGCTACAGAGGATGTGCACTTTGTTGAAATATCATGAACTATCTGCAACAATATGAGGGAAACAGAGCTGAGCTGGAAATTAATGTTCAAATAAGTCACCCCAACTACTGAAATGAGCTTAGGAGAGTAGTTTAAATGCTGTTTCAATCTGCTATAAAAAACTGCAAACAGTTAACGTATCAAATCTCCACCCTTTAACTTTCAACTGACTAATAAAAAGGAAAACTACTGCCATACTAAATCCCACCAAGGCATCAGTATAGTATTTTTTAAAGTATATTGATCAGTCATGCAAAGATTAAAAAAACCATTAGTCTCTTTTGAAAGAAAAGTTGTTGAACGGAGAAGGAAGGGAAAACAAAACACACAAGATCTCCAAATGCACATCTCTAAAAAATCTTAAAACAACCACCACAACAACTATTTTCTTCAGTTAAAAATATCATGTTAGCAAATAAATGTGTATTTTGGCCTGTGGTAGATAGTCATAAATCACAGCTATGAATACTTTCTTTTTTTGTTTTAATTTGTTTAATGCTTATTTATTTTTGAGAGAGACAGAAGAGAGTATGAGCAGGGAAGGGGCAGAAAGAGAGGGGGACACAAAATCTGAAGCAGGCTCCAGGCTCCAAGCTGTCAGCACACAGCCAGATGAGGGGTTCGAACTCAAGAACCGCGAGATCATGACCTGAGCCGAAGTCAGACGCTTAACTAACTGAGCCACCCAGGTGCCCCAATACTTTCTTTTGAATAAGTTTTCTGAAATACATTAATAAAATGATTCTCTCAAGAAAAATCATTGCTGCATACCCACTAAAACTCCAGATATCATTTCTTTGAATGTTATAGTGCCATCAATAGAATTAAAAAACACTCGGGGCGCCTGGGTGGCTCAGTCGGTTAAGCGTCCGACTTCGGCTCAGGTCACGATCTCGTGGTCCATGAGTTCGAGCCCCGCGTCGGGCTCTGTGCTGACGGCTCAGGGCCCGGAGCCTGTTTCAGATTCTGTGTCTCCCTCTCTCTCTCTGACCCTCCCCCGTTCATGCTCTGTCTCTCTCTGTCTCAAAAATAAACGTTAAAAAAAAAATTTTAAAAAACCCACTAAAGTCACTAATATCATTTTCACAACTGTTGCTTTTATACAGTATATACATATATACTATATAAATAATGCCCGCATTACATAATAAACTCAATTATATGATTTAACGTGAAAAAATACAGAAAGCTTACATGTTCATCAGGTGGTATGCTCCTGAGAAAATAATTAGTTTTATAATGTAATAAGCAAATTACAATTAGGAAGATAACTCTGCTGTTGGAAAACCACATTGCAAAAGTAGATGTGAAGTAGACTTCTAATTCCAAAATAATAGAGTAAAATATTCTTCTAATTCTTTCAGCTAAGTACAACTAAAACTCCTGGACATTACGTGTGTGTGTGTGTGTGTGTGTGTGTGTGTGTGTGTGTGTGTGTGTGTGTGTGTGTGTAGACACCCAGAACTGAAGGAATGACACAGTACTGAGTCCCAGGCTTATATACCCCAAATTTGGGCCTGAAGAAGCCAGCAACCTGGACATGGAAACAAACGTAGACCAAAAAAAGGCTCCAACAAAAAGCCTGCTCTCTACCCAAGGGACCACAAAGCAAGACAGAAAACTTTAGATGATAACTAGTTTATTTCACTCAGCCCAACACCAAGACTAAACTATGGCCCCACCTCTACTCACACCAGGCTGTTAAAAGGATTCGAACCACCCATCCCCCAATAGCGTGTGTGTGGCGACACTCGGGGAGCTTGAACTCTCAGTTCCTCTCACGGGGAGAGGGGCCGAGTGGAGAACTTGGCTTTCTGCACCCACCTGACAGTAACAAAGTGGCACAGCCACTTCTGCCAGAGCACTGTCAAAAGAAGGTTGCTAAAACAGAATCTGTAGTAAGATTCAGTCTAATAAAGCCAAAAATATCCAGGTTTCAATAAAAAAAAAAAAGTCATTCATAACTAAAGGAGGTATCAGAGGCAGAAGGGAAGTGGGTTTAACTATAAAAGGGCAAAATGAGGAGTCTTTGCAGCCACGGAAATGTTCCATATCCTGACTACTTTGGTTGTGATGTTATAGTTTTGCAAGATGTTATCACTGAGGGGTCATGGACAACAACACATCACAAACCAGAGTGAGCTCAGTATCTGGCAACCTCAGACACCAAGAATATATTGGGAGGCATGGAATTAATTTCCCGGAGGTGAAAGACACAGTTTGGTAATCCACATTCTCAAATTCAAACAAATTAATCACAGAAGAATCTTACAAATTCAGAAATTGTTTATTCTTCTTTGGAACACATCTAACAAGTGTGGTTATCTTTGCTCAGATGTACAAATATGAGAAGGTAAAAACCCTCTACAGAAAAAACAAAGCCAACAGTACTGAGGCCCAGCTGACAATAACAGAAATACTGGGAGTAATGGGAAGAGACACAAAACTATTAAGAATGCAATTTTTATGAGACGCAATTTTTGGTACTCTGGACCACATCTTGCAACTAAGAGCATTAGTGGAAAACCAGTGATATTCTCAATAAAACCTGAAGTTTAGTTAGCAATAATATACCAATGTTGGTTTCCTAATTTTGATAAATGCACTCTGATGTAAGATGCTGACATTACGGAAAAGGAGTGAGGGGCACATGAGAAGGAAAGGTCTGTACTACCTCTGCTACTTTTCTGAAAACCTAAAACTCTTCCAAAATAAAAAGGGTGTCTGTCTTTATGCCAGTACCATACTGTTTTATTTACTTTGTGATAGATTTTGAAATCAGAAAGTGTGATGCCTCCAGCTTTATTCTTTTTCAAGACTGTTTTGGTCACTCAAGGTCTTTCATGGTTCCTATGAATTTTAGAATTGTGTTTTCTATTCCTGTAAGACATGCCATTGGAATTTTTGACAGAGTGCACAGACTCTGAAAATTGCCTTGTGTAGTATGGAAATCTTAATATCTAGTGTTCCAAACCATGAATATGAGTATCTACTTGTGTCTTTAATGTCTTTCATCAACGTTTTGTAGTTTTCAAGGTACAAGTCTCTCACCTCCTTGAAGTGTATTATGTATGCTCAATTGTTATATTTATGTTAAATTTATGCTCAGCTATTGTATTCTTTCTGATGCAGTTCTAAGTGGGATGTGTTTTCTTAAGTTCCTTTTCAGATAGTTCATTTAGTATAGAAAATACAACTGAAGTTTGCATACTGACTTTGCATCCTGCAACCTTAATTTATTAGCTCCAGCAATTTTTTTTAAATAGGTCTTTAGTGTTTTCTATACCTAAGATCACATCATCCGCAAAAAGGGACAGTTTTACTTCTACCTTAACATCTGGATTCTTTTTATTTCTTTTCCTTGCCTAATTGCTCTGACTAGGATTTCAGGTACCATGTTGGGTATACAGAGCAATAGACAGAACAGGAAGTTCACAAATAATTCCACACATATATAGTCAACTGATCTTCAACAAGGGCACCCAAAAGTAAACAGTGATGAAAGGACAGTCTCTTCAACAAATGGTGTTGAGAAAAGTGGATAGCCAAATGAAAAAGAATGAAATCCTTCTCTTTCACCACACAAAAAATCAAGTCAAAATGAGTGAGACTTAAACATAAGACCTTGGACTCCTGGGAAAAAACCCACAATTTTGGGAAAAGCTTCATGCCACTGGGCATAACAATGATTTCAAAAATATGACACTAAACGCACAGGCAACAAAAGGAAAACTGACAAGAGAGACTACAATAAACAAGTTTTATAATATATTTAAAAAGAGGTACTAAAAGGGGCACCTGGGTGGCTCAGTCAGTTAAGCATTTGACTTCAGCTCAGGTCATGATCTCATGGTTCGTGGGTTTGAGCCCCGCATCGGGCTCTGTGCTGACAGCTCAGAGCGTGGAGCCTGCTTCGGATTCTGTGTGTGTCTGTCTCTCTCTCTCTCTCAAAAATAAAAAAAACATTAAAAAAAAAATTAAAAAATACAAATAAAATTAAAAAAGAGGTACTAAGAAGCTAAAAAAGTACATCCCTCTGTGGCCATCTGGTACGAGGACAACCTGCTCTGGATGCCTCAATTAACTTACCCAAGTGTTCAATTATAGAGCATCTAAATAGCAAGGCGGGCAAGTTCATTTCCGAAATGAGGAAAAAATGATGTCCCTAGGCTGTGAGTGACATTCAAGGTTGATTTTTCTGAAGTTAATGACAACAGGAGAACTGGCATACAGACTTCCAAATTCCTGGTTTTGTTCTCTTTCCATTACATCCATATGCCTAACCGCTCTCTCACCCTCCAAGGAAGGACATAATATTTAAATATTTCCATTAAAATGGTTAAGATAAAATTAGAACCCTTATAATAGATTTGTGATATTAGAAGATAATTACCCAGAATTCCTGACTCCAAGACAATGCCAAATAAATTAAGTGCTAATATTCTGACTCACTTCAAAAGTCCATACATTGGATTTTAATAAGCAAGTAGTTTGGTACTCCTTGACTTTGAAATTATTACTTTAAGAAAGAATGGTTCTGGGGGCGCCTGGGTGGCGCAGTCGGTTAAGCGTCCGACTTCAGCCAGGTCACGATCTCGCGGTCCGTGAGTTCGAGCCCCGCGTCAGGCTCTGGGCTGATGGCTCGGAGCCTGGAGCCTGTTTCCGGTTCTGTGTCTCCCTCTCTCTCTGCCCCTCCCCCGTTCATGCTATGTCTCTCTCTGTCCCAAAAATAAATTAAAAAAAAAAAAAAAAAAAAAAAAAAGAAAGAATGGTTCTGGATGAACTGTGTATCAGATTCCTCTGTTGGTAATTATAGCTTTCTGACGTTTGCTTCAAACCATAAGGTGGTTAGTCTTTAGAGTTGGTACAAGATTTTAGCTCCTGTGGTGCTACTTACCAGAATGTCCATTTCTTATTCTTTGAGATTTTGATTCCTTAAAACGAAAAAACATTTCACTGCATTAATCAGCAATTTCACCCAGCAGGAATTTGACAGCTGAATCCTTTCTTTTTCTTAGGTCATGTGGCCTTTCATATTATTGTTCAGTTTATAAGCCTCCATAGACCCACGATAATTTTTTGGAAATTATTTACTGTAAAGTTATTTCGGTTGGAATTTTGCTAGAGAGAAAAAGTTTCCTACCGTAGAAAATTACAGAAGATTTTTGTAAGAATAGTGATATACTTTCCATGAAACCTGGTAGATTATGTATAACCACCCTAGCAACGCAACAGACCAAAAATCTTAAAGGAAAATTTGCCTATGACAATGTATTTAACCCTGTGGTCTTCAAATGTTCTTAGTTCGATTAAAATATCTTTGGCTTGGGGGCGCCTGGGTGGCGCAGTCGGTTAAGCGTCCGACTTCAGCCAGGTCACGATCTCGCGGTCCGTGAGTTCGAGCCCCGCGTCAGGCTCTGGGCTGATGGCTCGGAGCCTGGAGCCTGCTTCCGATTCTGTGTCTCCCTCTCTCTCTGCCCCTCCCCCGTTCATGCTCTGTCTCTCTCTGTCCCAAAAATAAATAAAAAACGTTGGAAAAAAAAAATTAAAAAAAAAAAAAAATTAAATATCTTTGGCTTGAAATTCCCTTTTTTGACCTCTGTTTCATATAGGGAATTGTCAATTTCTGAAATACATCTACATCTAAATTTTTAGAATCTGTTGGATATAAACTCTCCTAACCAGTGGCTTACCAAGGAGTTTGAGTGCTATAGATGCCAACCAGAGCCCATCTCATCAATAAGGCTCAACAATGCAAATTCAGTCACTAATTAAACCCAGTGTGCAATCCAAATTCCAAGGCAGTGAGTGAGATTTTATCATCCCTGCTGTAGCTGTCCATCGAGGAATTTAGACTACAATTTCTATTTGACGAACCTGTAAATAAAGGAGCTATTTTACATTGCTATGTCTAGAATGACTGAAACCCAGACGTCATGAGATAAAAGTAACAATGCATACATACATGTCTCAGGGACAAAAATGCAATTGCAATTTAGCAATTAGCTTATTACCGAGGTTTTCTGATATAATTATTTTTTCTCTCCATCAGTCCCAGACCATTACTAATTGGGTATTTTTACTCTAGTTTCAGTCTTATTTTGGTTACGCCTTCCAAGGTGCTTTAAATCTACAAAGTAAGCGTGAGCAAAACACACAATTTAATCAATGAGCCAAAGTAAATATGCCAAGCCCAGATATGAGCAACAGAACATCTTATTTCTTTACACTTGTTTCCGTAGGGAATGTTCCTCATCAGAGTGATTAAACAGCAATCAAAATATTCTATCTACATTTACTAAACTCCAACCGCAAACAGGGCATGTACTAGGCACAGACTAAACCTTTTATGTACATTTTTTTGTTAGTTTATGTTGAGAGAAAGAGTATATGTGCAAGCGGGGGAGGGGCAAAGAGAGAGAGGGGGAGAGAGAGAATCTGAAGTAGGCTCTGCACTTTCATCCCCCAATGCGGGGCTCGACCCCATGAAGCCTGAGATCATGACCTCAGCCAAAATCAAGAGTTGGATCCTTAAATGACTAAGCCAGCCAGGTGCCCCTTTACATAAGATTGTTTCATTTAAAACTCAAAATAAGAAATTCTAAAGAGAAAAGGAAACCCACAGCAATATAACTAAATATTTTTACAGAGTGTTTTTCACCCTTAGCAGCATACTGGGAACCATTTGTAGAATATTAAAAACTGCTGATGTCTAAGTCCCACTTCTAGAGATTCTGAATTAACTGGTTTCAGGCCCTCGAATTTTTAAAAGCTTATAAGAATCTGATACATATTTGAGTGAGGAAGAGTGTTAAAGAAAAATTTGGAAAAAACGGTTTTGAGGACTAAGATTTCAAGTAAACCCAACAAAAATCTCTATAGATATCTTCATACTCATTAAAATAAATGCAAGTAACAGACTCAATAAAATACATGACACTTAAAAACTCTTTGACTGGTACTTCCAAGCCTTACAGACTTGATTCCCATAGACCACCACCTACTTCTACATGCTCTTCAGGGCTTTCTTTCTCCTTTGGTTTCAATGAGACATTTTTGGGTTCCTTTTGCTTTAGTGTATGCAAAACAGAGAATGTCAGGATCCTTTTTTTTTTTTTTTCCAAACTGTCTGACTCCTTCACCATCCAAAAGTTTAATCCTCTTTTGAGCCTTACTTTTGACTCTAGAATTCCAAAGGATTCCCCAAATCACATAAAAATCCACACTAGAAGGATTTGGACTTTGTCTGCTTTTCCTAACTGGTTTGCTAGTAACAGCAACATCCATTTACATGTTTATCATTTAATTGGTTACCTTGTTAAACTCTCTTCATAGCTGGTTTGTTGATTTTCCTGGACTTTTCTGGCATAAACATTCATTTAAATGACTAATGACTTGCCTTTTCTTTGCCAGTACTTAATACCTACACTCACTCAAATACACCCTTGCTTGTTCTCATCACATTGGCTAAAAATTCTATGTGACAGACTATCACTGAAAATTTTTATCCTGCTTCCTAGGTACCCAGATAGACCACAACTCCCAGTCAACAGAATGTGAACAAAAAAGATGTGTCATAACCCATTCTTTTTCTCTCCAACTAGACAGAAGAATCATCAATATATCTGGGTCATCCCTGAATGACTCTGTGAATTACATACCCACTCATAATCTTCTTTTTGTACTTTCCCTGAGTAGGAAAAAAAAACAACAACAAACTATTATATTGAGATTCCAGGGGTCTGTTCTAGAAGGTGGCACTCTCACTTTGATCATTCTCAACAGTGGTATGTTTGTGTTTAGTTTCAAACAGTCATTTAAAACATCACGTTAAAGTCATATTTTTTTTAGGGATCCCTGGGTGGCTCAGTCCGTTAAGCATCCGACTCTTGGTTTGGCTCAGGTCATGATGTCACGTTTCGGGAGTTCGGGCCTGCTTGGGATTCTCTCTCTCCCTCTCTCTGCCCCTCCACTTGCTCTCTTTTGCTCTTTTCAAAATAAATAAACATTAAAAAATTGTTTTTAAAGAGTCCTATTACTCTCTTCCTAATTCAGTAAGAGTTTTTACAGGAATAAATGGTGAATTTAATGCTGGGTTAAATTTGCTAATGGTAACTTACTTCTCTGCATCTATTTTCATAAATACAAAAATTTACTATTTTCTTTCTTCTGTTTATTATTTTCCTGACATTCCCACAGTTTTCTAAGTTCTATCTTTTCCTTAAAATGTGATAGCCCAAAAATAAGAAAAAAAGGACTGAAGGAAAAATGGGGAGAAAGAAAAAGGAAAAAGGGGAGAGGAGAGAGAGAGAAGATAAGCTGCTGCTAAAAGGATGTCATTAGCAATATTAAATGCATTAAACTACACATTTTTGTAAATTGATAGTACATTCCAGTAAAACCATTTAGAAAACGAGCAAATAAGAAACACTGTTAATGGAAAAATTTTTGCTTGTTTTTAGAAAAACGGGGAATCCACTTAAAACTTTTCTTCCATGATTTTTAATTGTTAACTTGTTTGGCAATTATATTTTATGAAAAACTTGTCCATTCTGACAAGATTTTCCACTGACTAGCCAGGAACTGCATGTATAATCCCTGAAGTTATATGTGACTTTTTACCTAATATTTTATATTTATGTTCACCCACTCCCCCACATACCTCCTCTTTATTCATATTTCATGAACATTTTAAAAAGGCATATTCTATTTATAGGATAGAATTTTTATTTACAGGAACTAAATTAAGCTTACTGGTAGTATTGTTCAGTTCTGTCATTATATACCCAGTAGGAGACCGTCTTAGGTTCAACTAAACCTAGAGATCACAAGACCACCACTGGCTATGCTTAGCACCAGTTTGCTCAGAAGGCCAGAGGGATGATAAGATACCACAAAATGGTAATGTGTAGGAGAATAAGTTTTGCACCAATAAAAAAGTTATGACCATAGGTGTGTTTTTAGAATCCTATAAAAATATGCTACCTTTTGAAATGAAACTTTACCTGTTTTATAAAAGCATTTCTCCTGTAAACCAATCATAGCAATAAATTAAGGACTATCTTTATAGTCCTTAGAGTTATCTCTAACATTAAAAAAGATCAATTCTAATATATAACTAAATTAATAATAAATTCTATAGAAAAATAGAAATAAATAATAAATAGAAACATGTCCTCCTTCCGTTCACGTTATCATCAAAGTAAAAATGATTATATAACAAAGTGTAACAGAATGTTTAGGGGTGTGTGATCAGTATTCCGAAATTAAGAAACAGCAGCCTCCTAGACATATCTAAGTGTGTTAGTGCTCAGCACTGCCTTTGATTCTACTTCCTTTCCAGAAATGTCATCAATACTCCTGTTTGCCCGTTCTGTGAGACAACAGACTATAAAACCAAACATATTCCATAAGATATTGAGCCAATTATATGTAGTTTCCAGGTGATACAGAAAATGGAAAGAGGACAAAGAGAAATAGGAAAAACCAGATGAGATTTCTAGTTATAATTTAAATGTCACCTTTGGATTAAGTTTTCTGAATATCACTTATTTTTGCCTACACTGTTATTAAAGGTATTGAGAGATGCGAACATCACAAGTGTAAGCCAACCTCACACAGGACACACCTGTTTCCTTATGTCTCCTTATTGTTCCAACTGCCTATTTGGTTCCAAGAAGTGAGATCACTGAACACATCTTAGGAGAATCTCAAGTCTTTTGATAAAATGCTTCACAAGATCAAGCTATCAAATGAAAGGTTAAAAAGTTAAGTGCTATAAATAAGAAATGCTAAAAGGGAACTTGTAAAGGCAATAAAGTTTAATAATGAGTCAGTGCTCGCAATCTATTTCAAAAACTGGGATGATCACTTCATCAAATTGTAAACCATCAATAATTTATAAAAATGACAGAATATGATGGGAATGAATGAGGGCACAAAACTTGCCATCATGACTATCTGCTGATACAGCAAAATCATTCAAGAAATTGCAGTATTTTAAGACCTGCATTAACCCACTAGTTCTGGAAAGGGAAATACTGTTCTCTGTGGCTATTTAGCCTAAATTGACTAGAGTACTTGAAATGATTTCATGCATGATTTAAATAAACTATGTTGTGTATTTATTTGTGGAAGGAGGCCTGGTGCAAAACAAGGAACTCACAGCCGGTGCCTGTACTACTGAATGATACATAAAAGCCAAACGGAAAACTAAACAAAACACCACCGTTGCACGAACAAAGATGTGACACACTGACAAATAATTAGAAAACACCACAATTCAAGCATTTCAAAATATCTGCCCCACTTTCACCAGTATAATTTACTTAAATCTCAGAGAACTAAACCTATTAACGTTTAGATCACAAAAAATGAAATAACGACAATCAGAACATCTACAACACCCGTGAGATTTAGAACTATAAATGAACATGTACCAATCTCTGAGGGTTACCTTTGGTTTTTGTTCAAGGAATACATCCATAGTGAAGTAAGTACACGGAGAGCTTTAGAACCAATTACAAAGCAGTGAGTTAACATGGAGGTAACCAAATGCCAGATCTTTCCTGAACGAAGGTCACCCAAATCTCCAGTAGATAGCTCATGTTAACTGCTGACTTAAGGATTTAAGAAATTTGCTACCACTAACATCTAATTTGACAAAAAGTTAGTGAGAACCCATTTTGTACCATTCTAAGTGCAGGGATTCAAAGATAAATCATGGTCCTTGTAATGCTAAACGCAATGAAAGGGGGAGGTTAAGGTAAGATGAAAATTAGTGGTGTAACACTATTTTTTATATTAAATGGTAAAAGGGCTGCTGCATCAACTGCTTTTTGGAATGGGGTAGTTAGTATGTGTGTGTGTGTGTGTGAGTGAGAGAGAGAGAGAGAGACAGACAGACAGAGAGACAGACAGACAGACACACAAGGGGAGAATATGTGGAGAGGAAGAGGACAGACAAGAAACAGAAGATACTTTTCTCAGTTACTCAGGTTTAAGGAAAGCTAGCTTGACATGTGGACATATCAAATGGCATCAGTAATCACTGAGTGGAAGCAGTTAATTTGTAGTGAAGTGAATGGGGAAGGGGGCTAAGATCCTGGAAATGGAAAATGCTATAAAATTCTCTTAAGTAGCAGCAAGCCCAGCAACACTGAAAGCTTGCCTCTTTCCCACCACATCAGCGTGGCTACGCATGCTCACCAGCACTTGTCATTCCTTGTCTTTCTATTCTAGCCACCCTGACAGGTGATGTCTTACTGTGGTTTTGCTTTGGTGACAACTTTCTGATGGCTCCCTATTCCTACCAAACAAAATCCAAATTCCTAGCTTTCTATGGTTGCCCTAACTACCACACATTTATTATTTTATAGTTCTATACATGAGGAGTCCAGAACAATCTCACAGGGCTAAAATCAAGGTGCGTCAGCAGGGCAGCTTTCCTTCCCGAAGGCTCTAGGGGAGAATCTGTTATTTTGCTTTTTCCGGCTTCTAGGGGCTGTCTTCCCCTGTTTTCAAAGCAACAGCACCACCTAGATAATCTCCTTTACAATCACCTGATGAGCAACCTTAATTCTACTTTGCAACGTAACCAAACATATCCATAGGGGGATGTAACCTATTCACAGGACCTAGGGATTAGGACGTGGAATTCTTTGGGGGATGAAAGGGATTATAGTTGCCACCGCACTTATCTGGCATATCGGGCCCTATACAACTTGGCCGCTATTTGTTACACAGCAGGCAACTACATCAATGTTTCTGAAGAGACACTCCTCCAACTACCCAATGTTCAGTGGAATAAAATGAATAATTACTCAGTTCTGAGTACTGTAGGATGCTTAGCAGCATTCTTGGCTCCCACCCACTAAATTACAGTAGTACTTCTCAGCCTTGTGACAATAAAATATATCTTTAGACAATGCTCTAAGTCTCCTGGGGGGTGGGGGAATAAAATAACAATCACTTGAGAATCACTCTTCTACAAGGACCCACTGTTTGCATTAGAAGCAAATGTAACTGCGTAACTCGCACAAGGACATAAAGTAATTTTCACTGTAATGGGTAGTAAAGAAACTCATTAGTCTCTTCATTGCAGTTTCTTCCAGGTCAGAAAAAAAGTGGTGGGGAAGAAATTAATTCAGCTTTAAGTTGAAAGAAAGTTTCAACACTTAAATAGTTTCTATAACAAAAGCCTTCTCCCTTTCTATTTGTTTTACTTTAAAGTGTTTTATTTCAAGGGGACAATCCAAGAAAAATTGGATGACTTATTCATAGGATATTCACATAGACTATCACATGTGAGATACAAAATAAGTATCAAGTGATTTGTGCAAAAGCAGTATTAAGGTCTGTCACAGATCATTTCACCTTGCTTGGGTTCATGTAAAAATGAATGACAATGGCTAGGAGAGGGGCGCCTGGGTTGCTCAGCTCAGGTCACGATCCCACAGTTCTTGAGATCGAGCCCAGTGTTGGGTTCTGCGTTGACAGTGTGGAGAAGTCTGTTTGGGATTCTCTCGCTCTCCCTTGCTTTCACCCTCTCCCGCCCAGGCTGTGCTCTTTCTTTCTCTCTCTCTCAAAATAAATAAAACTGAAAAAAAAAATTGGCTAGGATATAGTGACATCCAAACCATTTAATAAGTAAATTCCTTAGTTTAATAAATCCCCTTTCAGCAGAAGTAATGTTTCATTTTTGAACATATCACTGTATACAGGAGAATTAAACTATTTTTAGATAGTTTTAAATTAATGGAAATAGACACGTTCTTTGATTTTCTTCATTTGACCCTGAATCACGGTAGTACACCCTAGCTTTTGATACAAGGTATGTCTTTTATTTCAGTTAGGCTGAGAGCACAAAGAAGCAACTGTTTTCAATGCATGCTTGAAAGAACAAGATGGAGTATTATGAGATTGATCTACAAAATATCCTAGAAGGAAAATAAACCTGCAATTCTTAGCATTAAAATAGCCAAAGTCTTAAGTCTCTGACTTTCAAACAATATGGTTTTTGGTGTTTTCTAATTAGCATTAACTCCCATTTTCAATTGAGATTTTTAAACAATTCTTTAATAAAAGTGTTCAGTTTATTTTAAAAATTATATAATGATAAATTTTCAAGTAAAATAACCTCAGAAACACCATTAATGTGTAAAAAATACACTGTTAAACTGGAGTAATTAAAATAGTAAGGTCAAGGGACTACAAATAGGGATTTCCGAAATAAATCTAGGCAAATCTGGCATTGTACTATCTGACAAAGGTGGTATTTCAAAACAGCAGAAAAAAGATACACTTTTGATTAGTTTTGTGGCACAGGAGAGCCGTATCGAAGAACAATGGACACTCTCCTCCACTCCTTTATCAAAAACATTTCCACTTGGATTAAAGATTTAAATGAAATCAATAACACGAAATAAAAACATGAGAAACGATGTTCTTGAGCATGGGGTAGCGTTTCCATAAAAACCAGATAAAACAAAAGCGAAGTGAGAAAACAAAGTCAAAAGTGAACAAACTGCTGACGATTAAAGAAGATGACAACTACCACCACTGAAAACTCACTCACACAATGAAGCCCTCTCAAAGGGCAGTGCAAATCTACACTGTTTACGCCCAAAAGCTAACAGCTCATCTTTCCAAAAAAGAGTCTGATGAAGTAGGTGTGGGGGTATGCGTGGGAGTGAGAAGCCCCCTGATAGCTCTAAGGGAATATCTGTGAAATGCAGGAGAGACCACAATGTGCAGAACTTTACCAGGACTCAGAAAACAGAAAAACTACCCAAAACCATGATACGCAAGACAAGCAATGTTTATCTTGCTCAGTCTTTTAAGACCACTCATTTAGGTCCATGCATTCCAAGCGAAGACAAGTGAGGAACTGACCTGATGGTCAGTTGGGACTTAAGGACTTAAAATTAAGACCACTGACTGTCCCCGTAACACGAATGGTTTGTAAATTCTGACCAATCCCTGACAAGACCATTCTAAGACTAACTCCAGCACTCTCAATCTGATAAAACCCCTCCATGATTTACCCACTGAGACACAACTCATGGTGCCACCAAGTGTGCACTCACCCCTGCAACAAGCTCATTAGTTTAATTGTGCTCCTGGTTTAAAAAACAAAAAGCAAAAACCAAACTGAATGAAACACGGATGAAGAATGAAGGGCTGATTTCTGCATCTCTAACGAGCTTCTTCAGGTTTCTGATTATACTCCGAACTAGGTGGCATAAAACAACTAATTTTTAAATTTTGAGGGATTCTGTGGAGAAGAGTAAGAACAGATGGTCTCTTCTCCACGATCTATGGGCTTCACTTGAGAAGACTTGAAGGCTAGAGGGGAATGACACTCTCCTGGGGAGTCATCTATAGCGTTACTCATTTGTGTGTCTAGCAGTTAATGTTCACTGCGTAAAACAAGACTCACATTCTCTTTGTGGACACTTGGTACCTGGGTTCCAAGAACAAATGTTTCTTGGGAACAAGGCAGAAGATAGATCTTATGATTTGACTCGGAGGGCAGAAAGCATCAGCAAGACTCAACAACTTCAAGGAAAGGAAATAGAGACCCAGAGAGCATGCAAGTCACCCTGCCAAAACAGCATGTGGAATGGGACATAATATTATGGCCATTCTTGGAAAATACAATGTACCAAGAACTCTTAATTTAAAGCAAAAAATGAACAATCAAGTAAAATTTCTAATAGAAAAACTGGGGTGAAGAAGGTAAGAAAGGAATATAAACGAACTATAAACATCTGGAAAATGCTCAGCCTTGCTCATAATTAGAAAAAGTACATTAAAAAACAAGTTACTGCTTTCTAGCATATTGTCCAGGGTGTTGAATGACTCATACCACCAATAGGCACATACTTTTAAATTCTTAGTTTTTCCTTAAAGTGAGAGCCTGGCTTTTGAGAAAATGTATGTCAAATACCCAAGTCTAAATCACCATGTTTCCCTGTCAGCCATTCTTCAATGTTCAAATGGTATTGCATGACAAAGACAGATGATTTAGCTCACAACTCTATTGCAAAAGTACTTTTCCTCATGACAACCGATGTCACAGAGAACATTCCCCTCGTGACACAGAAAGTATTTAAAAATGCATACTTGAGAGTGGTGATTTAATGAAACTGGTCATTTGTACTACTTCATCAAGAACATTCCTCAATGAAAATGGCTTTAAAAAACAAACAAAATGTGAGTATACGGTAGTAAAAAAGAGGCTGATTACTAGCATAGTTTGCTGCCATCGCCTTTACTGATGCTCAAGGGCCAGCTGTTATACCTGCCTTTGGGTGGGGAATGTTGTTTTTCCACAACCAGTGCAAATGCCCACACGATGACAAGAAAAATACTATCTTAGAATGGCAAATACTGTCATCACTCATAGTACTGACACATAATATCACTTATGAAATAAGAATACTCTTGAGCCCCTAGTTGTTTGCAAACTACCTTTGGAAGTGCTGCTCAAGAACTGCGTACTGTATGCAAGCGATGAATCACTTAATTTTACACCTGAAACTAGTATTACACTGTATGGTAACTGGAATTTAAATTAAAAACTTGATAAAGAAAATTTAAAAAAAAGTGCTGCTCAAGAAACGCATATGATGGAGATCCATTCAGTGGAATGTGATCAAATACAGCTATTCAAAGAAATGATGCAAATCTAAATGTATGCATATGGAAATATGCTCATGCATTTACCACATTTAAAGATAATCAAGGGGCGCCTGGGTGGCTCAGTCGGTTGAGCGTCCGACCTCGGCTCAGGTCATGATCTCACAGTTTTTGAGTTTGAGCCTCACTTCGGGCTCTATGTTGCCAGCTCGGAGCCTGCTTCTGATTCCATGTCTCCCTATCTCTCTGCTCCTCCCCTGTTCACGCTCTGTCTCTCTCTCTCTCTCAAAAATAAACATTAAAAATATTTTTTTAAATAATCAAGCAGCATAATCTTTAAAAAAAAAAAAAAAAAAGATTTTATTTTTAAGTAATCTCCACACCCAACATGGGCTTGAACTCACAACCCCAAGATCAAGAGTTGTGCAATCCACTGACTGAGCCAGCCAGGCGCCCCTATAGTGTTTACTAATGAACTACATACAGATGTTTATATATGCAAATGTTTGGGAAGAAATATGTCAGTAAAAGGCTATCTTGGGGAAAGGGATTTCATATCATATAATTAATTTTGTGGTTTTTAAAAGAGTATAGGTTATTGTTACAATTAAAAACAAAATCTTCAGGGTGCCTGGGTGGCTTACTCTGTTGAGTGTTTGACTCTTGATTTTTGGCTCAGGTCATGATCCCATAGTTGTGGGAACGAGACCCGCCTGGGGCTCTGCGCTGAGTGTGGAGGCTACTTGAGATATTCTCTCTTTCTCCGCCCCTCTCCACTACTCTCACTCTAAAATGAAAACAAAACAAAACAAAACAAAAAAAACACAAAACTTCAAAATAGGAACTTGCTACGCAGAAGGATTCTTTGTAAAGGCTCTTTAATTTCCCCTCCCTCAAAAGACAGGCTCCTTCTAAAAACATAATTAGCATTACTGATAATTTATTAATAAAAAGAAGAAGGAAAAAGGAGGAATAAAAGAAAGAAAATAGTCTCATGTTCACTGGAATGTTACCTAAGTTATTGAAAATGCATTCTCCGAAAGGAGGCCATATTCTTCATGGATAAACACGAAGACTTTACTTAGTGTTGACTCTAATACCACACTGCCAAAATTTCCAAATGCACACTGGCAAAGTTACTTAACTATTTTTGATTAAGGTTTTTAGCAATAATTCAGGTAAATCAATTCAAGAAGCAATGAGGTTGCCTATTTTCTAAAACTCAAGAACAATGTTGAGGTCAGCAAGCAATTAATCTGAAGTCTCATCTAAAAACAAAAACTCAGAAGCCATTACTTTATTTAGTTTCAAGGGCATTTTCAATGGCACTTTCTTTTCCAGCATCTTTTGATTGTGATTATATAGCCTACTGTGAAAGATCTCAACCTCTGTATCTCAAACTATTTTTTGATTAACATTTTAGCTTGATCACAGAAAGAACCGCTTTCTCAGGAGGATGCCTGGTTATCAATTTGTGTCTTTATTACATCTCTGTTGGATTACTTCAATTCATTGTTGCCCATCCTCTTGAACTGTTTTAATGTCATTTTCAAGCATACAATTTGTAAGAGCTGAATTACCTATTAAAACAGTGTATTACTAAGATTTGGGTAAGTTTAACGTTGATTTTGAGCATCTCACTTATAAGGAATGCTACGTTCAATCTACAATTTTGAAGTATTTTATACAGATATCCTTAGGTAAAGTTATGTGCGCCTTAGGACAACCTTTTTTACATTTCAGCATCATCTGGAAATGAAGATAAGGATGCATTAACAACAGCATTAATAGTCAGGTAACTGAACTTAGAGAATGCAGACTCAGAGAGAAACATACATAAAAAGGAAATCCTCTCATCGTACGAAACCGGCTTTGTAATAAGCTAATGGTATTCAATGTCTGTAAAGAATACGTATTTATTACCTATCAATATACACCAGAAGATAGGTTCTGTGGGTATACATAATAGTAGAGGAAATACTAATTATAATGATCAATGCTTTGGACATGGTGAGCATACAAAAATGTATGTTGAATAAACACAAAAGAGAAACCATCCATTTTGAAGAAGGTACTCTTGCCATTGTGTTGAAGTCAAGAGCAAACAGTTGCATAACTGCAGCAGGCAGGAATATAGTATTTGACAAAGAGTTAACAGAAGTGTTTTCAAGAGAATGCAGAAGGGTGAGGATCTGCACACAATTTTAATAAATTAGATCTTCTATAATCAGATTTGGCTGAAAATATGTGGGTGACAACCAACACAGAAGTGACAGCAAATAAGTCATATGGATAAAAATTACTTTAATAGTACAAATGCTTTCTTTGCAAAACCGGAAGCAATAATTTGTAATCAGAACTCTGCAAACTGCTATTTAATATTAAAATTTAAAAACTAAATTTCTATGAGGCAGGGGCACAAACACAAACTGTACCTCTTCATAACAGCTTCATGAGACATCAATAAAAACAGTCACAATTCACAACTGGGATCTACTTGATGTTCGTAAAAAATCAGTTCTTGAGTAGGACTGCTTTTTCCTACTATCGATCTACAGACTTTAAAGACCACTATGTATCAAAGGCTGAAGAAAAAACTGAAGTCATCTCAGCAATTCTGAAGGGAAAAAGGAATCACAGGGCAAAATGGAAGGGAACAAATGTGAGTACTTCTCCTCTGATGGTTATAAATAAAGCACTCATGCCTACCCTTTTGTGGCTTCATTCAAGCAGTAGCATGAAATATACCCAGTAGAGTAAGATAAATCTGACACTATCAGAGATTTTCTGTGGTCATCTACAATACTGTTATGGATTACGCAAATGCTCTATAAATACTCTGCATTGTTAAGTAAAAAAAAAAAAACAACACACAAAAACAAACAAAAAAACACCTAGAAGACAGAACGCTATCATCCACTGTCATCAAAATAAAATTTGATTAACTTTACAAATTAACTACTGAGTAAATACAAACAGAATAGTTTTTACTTTCAATTTTATTCTAAAAGATTAATTCAGTAAAGAGAAAATTTTAAAAAGTTTTCTTTCAGTATTTTAATTTTTTTCACGTTTCTTATTTTTGAGAGAGAGACAGAGCACAAGCGGGGAAGGGGCAGAGAGAGAGGGAGACACAGAATCTGAAGCAGACTCCAGGCTCTGAGCTGTCAGCAGAAAGCCCGACGCCCATGAACCATGAGATCATGACCTGAGCTGAAGTCGGATGCTTAACTGACTGAGCTACCCAGGTGCCCCGCTTTCAGTATTTTAAAGATGCTGTTCTGTTGTCAGCTCGTCTGCATAGTTTCTGATGACAAGTTTGTTATCATTCTTATCTCTTATCCTCTCTATATAATGCATCTTTTTTTCCTCCCTGTTTTAAGATTTTCTCTTCAACACTGGATGTAAGTAGCAAGTTGATTGTGATATGCCTTGGTCTACAGTCTTTTTTCCTGTGCTTGGGGTTCTCTGAGTTTCTGGGACTTCTGAACTCATAGTTTTCATTAAGTTTGGAAAAATTCTGGCCATCATTTCTTCAAATATTTCTTTTGTTCTCCTTTTTGTCATGCGGGGACCTGTGTGACTTGTACATGAGGATGCTTGCACACGTCCTACACAGCTTACCTCCCTTCCTTTGTTGGGTTTTTTCCTGTTTCTTTTTTGGAGAGTTTCTATTTCTGCATCTTCAAATTCACTCATCTTTTGTTCCCTAATACTTCATCTACATTAACCCCACCAGATATTACAGATTTTAATCGCTACAGGTTCATTTCACTTTTTAAAATATCTTTAACATCTGTATTTACCAGATTAATCTTTCCTCTAGCTTCTCAACTGAGGGAACACAGTTATAAAAACTGTTTTAATGATCTTTTCTACCATTTCTACCCTATGTATCTATTCTTGGGAAGTTATAAGTGATTGACTTTTCCCCCTCAGTAGGGAGACTTTCCAGCTTCTTTGCATGCCAGTAGGTTTTTACTGGATGCCAGGCATCATAAATTCTGCCCTATTAGATACTGGAAATTTTTCTAGATGACAGTCATGAGTTTTGTTCTAGGATGTGATTACATTGCTTGGTAACAGTTCAATCTTTTCAGATTTTGCTTTTACCTCTGTTTGGCAGGATCAGAACAATACCTAATATGGGGATAATTCTGTACCAACACGGACACACACTTGTGAACCCTCTACCTAATGCCCTATCACTCCTGAGGGTTTGCACTCTGACAACACGATCTATTCCTGGCTGTGTCAGCTCAGAATCCCATTCCCCTCAAAATCCTTCCTGGAGGCTCTTTCCCTGGCCATGGGTAACTTCTACACTTCTATGTGCTGATCAGTACTCAGCTAAAGACTCAGAAGGGACCCTCCCAAGATCCCCCAAGTTCTAAGCGGGCTACTCCCTCCTCTTTGGTAATTCAAGCCACTCTGGCGTCTTCCAGCTTCATCTCTCAAATCAGAGAGACCAGCAGGCTCCCTGTGCCCTCCCCCCGCCCCAAGCGGGCTCCCAGTGCCCCTCCTCTCCCTCCAGGTAGCAAACTGTGGCAACCAGAGGGTTTGCTTTCTGTTTCCCAGAGATCACTATGCTTCATATTCTAATTTGCAGTATCTTAAAAAAAAAGCTGTTTCACGTAATTTTGTCTTGCTTTCAGTGATTGTAGGTAGAAGGATCATTTCAAAGCCTGTATCTCCACCTTTGTAAGAAACAACCCCAATTTAACAAATTTACAATCTCAAAAAAACAAAGGAAATTATATCTCTGGTCTAAAGCATCCATGATGCGGGGCAAGGCTTCTCTCCTAAATCTGCCCTTCAGACCTCATCTTCGACTCTCTGTCATCTTCCGACACATAACACTCAGTTCACACCAGCACTGTACCTGATGCATGCTCAATGATTTGTTCAAGAAAACAGACAAAATATGTATTAACCTGAGAGTCATCCTCTTACTTTTAGGACACAGAAAGCAAACTGGAAAGGAATCTTTGGAAACACTGGCTTGTGAAAAACATACTCTTGCTATGGAAACCATGAGCAATATATAAGAACAATTCTCAAGTGAATTGGAAAAAAAAAAAAAAAAGGCAACAAGAATAATCCCAAGGTTCTCTTACTTTTGGGCACTATCTGTCTCCCTGGCCCCCTAAGCCCAACCTAACTATTTCTCTCGGCAGCCTACATTTCATTTGGCTCGTGGCACGGAAACACTATGCATAACCAACTAGCCAGACTTAAAAACAATTTGGTTCTAAGTGCTTCAATGTTCGCTCACTATCTATTCGAGACAAAGAAAGCCTGTGGGCCAAGTGAAGGAAAATCAGGGTGGGAAGACAACACATACTGCGTATCTGAAAAAAACCAAAGTTCCATATCTAAATCCTACAGGGAAAAGTAGTAGAAACAGTCAAGAGGTTATCTTCAATTGATCTTTTATTAGCCCCTAAACAAATCTTATAAAAGGTATACATCACCTCTTCCCCATAATGTACATCCTCACCCAAACCTGTGTACAATCTCAAGGTGTTTCTAAAACTCCCCTGGAAATCAATAGGCTGAATTTTAGGTTAAAGATTTCCGCCTAAATAAATACAATACTGATCCTAAAATTTACCTCGTCTTCCAGCTTCTGAATTAATAGTTGTGAAACTAGGGACTTTGGATGTTCCCAAAGCCAAATGTACACTTGGCATTTTCCCAAGTCTTTATTTATACGTTGTTATTGGAACATTGTTTTTAGGGACTGATACTCGTATACCCTGAAACATTCCCCCCACCCTGAGGAAAGGTACGGTATAAATGCACATAAGGTCTTAAAAATCTCCAGTTTCTATTTATCACATAATTTTTCGCACTAATTACTCATAACAAATAATATTAAATACTGTCATTCCCTCAAAATATTACTTACAGATTACAAAGTAGCTTTTTACAAGATGTCCTGTAGGGCACATTGTTAAAGCAATAAAAAGCTTGAAAAGACTAAAAGCCACACGAACAACAACTTTGGATGAGGATCAGGTTAACGGCTAATAGTATTCTGGACTGTTTCCTGGATTTTATATAAAGACCACCGATATGATGGACCACAACACACAGGATACACAGTTCTTGCCAGGATTAATTAGCTATAAAGTCAGTTAGGAAAATTATGCCTGCATGGTATTGCTGCTACTTTCCCATTGGTGCTAATAAGCTTCAAGAAGAGAAAGGAGACAGTAGGTTATGGATCTAGATTTGTTTTGGGAATGAAAAGAGGAGAGATTTCTGTCATCTTAAGGCAGAGGGAAACAGATCCGATGACACTACCCTCACTAACTTGAATAGTTGTCCAAGGACCCAAAGAAAACAGGGGTATATTTTAGAGTCAATCTCTTCAAATGAAAGGGAAAAAAAGGGGAAAAAAAAGTTCTAGTGGTATATTATACATAGTATGTTAAGGTGCTTTAAATATTACAGAGAATGCCTTAGTTTAAGAAACTTTAATATGTAATATAAAAAATGCTTACTCAACAAAGCTTTACAGAAATATGCAAAGATATAAGCACATACACACACAAACATAAGTGACACATGTATCCTAATCTCAAGGAGATCACAGATGTGAGTTGCTAGGTTACATGAAGCAGAAGATGGTATAAGCAGTTGACATGCACAGAGAAGATGCCAGGTAAATCCAGGAGAGGGAGAGATTACTTCTATACCTGGGCATGGGTGAGAAGGATGATCAGTGAGTAGAGACAGCGTCTCATGAGGAAAACAGTAAATAAGTAAGCTGAGAGAAGGCAAAGAGGATGAAGGGGCTACTCCACACGTAAGGACAAGTCTGAGAGCTCTGTAACAGAGGCAAGAAAACCTCTGATACTCATGGAGACAAGGCGTCTGGTTGAGGAGACAGAGCAGGGTGAAGAAAACAAGGCGCAAAAGGCTGGATGGAATCACGATGTCTATGAAAGACGGTCAGGGAATTGCATTCCTATGATAGTGGTTCTCAACCCTGGCTGGACACCAAAATAACATGTGAAGCTTTTAAGAAATCCGTAAGCCTGATTTCTAGGCCCACAAACTTAGTAGGTCTAAAGTGGGGAGGCAAAGATTATGACTATGGCTTGTCCAAAGTTAGCAGCAGCAGAAAAACAAGAACATTTAGGTTAAAAGGTGGGAAAGTTAGTGAAAATAAGAGAAAGTTGATAAAAAGAGTGTGAAAGTGAGAACAAATTACAGGACTCCAGATATAGGTACACCACAGAATTTTCAGGAGACATGGTATGGTGAAGAAGAAGAGGTTGTGATGGGAGAGGAATGTCAGAGTTCAGGATTTTGGATAAGGATCAGTTTCTAATTAGGATGAAGTCAAGAGGTAGCAAGAAAGCAGGGGTGAAAAGTGTCATGGAACTGGCATGGTAAGAAAAAGCAAAAAGAAAGCTCTCTAAAGTCATAACCAGCCTGACAATGCAGGCAAGTTGAATAAGAGTATTTTCAACAATCCTATATTTACCTTGATTACTCAATGTGATAGGGCAAGGAATCTCAAAAGACAGTTCAGAAATACCAGTAAAATGATGCCTTCATTTCATATTACTTGCAAAATAAAGTATTTTGTTTATAAATCATGAACTTCAAGATTACTTTTAGTTAACTAAGAAAAAAAAATCACAGTACCTTATCAGTGACAGCCAAATACAATTCTTTTACTAGGTCTGTTGAGTTTTTCTAGAGGTAAATAAATGAGAGCAGGAAACAATCATCTGACTGATTCTTAGTGGTTAAAATCACACTAGGAGGGTTTACAACCTCCCAACTCAATCACTAGCCTAGGATGCCCTTCCAACATTCTATTTTGACTGAACATTTATGAAACAACATCACAGAGTATTTTCAAATGAAAATAAGGTAACTTTCCTTCTGGCAATGTGCTCCAAATTCTACTAAGTAAAAGTCTAAAGGAAAGCTGATGGATTTAATAGGCAAAGAGAAGTTCTGGGGGAAGAGGTGATGACAGGAGGAGCTGGAGGAAGAGAAAGGAGGGCAGGAAGGCAGAGGTGTATGTAGTGCAGGCTGAGGTGGTCTGGTCTATCTACTCTGAGAAAGGGGAAAAACATGTTAGCTACCTATAAGGCTCTGATTTTCAGACAATTTCATTCTCATACTGCAGCACTTCTGTCCCTTTCTGATCCAGTGCTATATCTGACAACAGCAGCACAGGAGACAATACTCACTTGAAGGCAATATACAAGGCCTATTCAGGATTTATGGTATTTGCCAGGAGACTTAGGGTCTGGTTATGAATTTAGCAAATAAAATACAACCCAACCTAAAATACAATCAACTTGCTTAGATGTGCTACAGTCAAAGCAGAAAACTGTGATGCCAAGTTTGCCAATGTCATTCAGCCCACAGACACCTGATTGTATCTGAAATTTAGTTCGGCGAGACTGCAGATTCTGCTTGATTTATATAAGGTACAAGTTAAAATTTATTTAAAAAAAAATTTTTTTTTAATGTTTATTTATTTTAGAGACAGAAAGAGCACAAGCAAGGGAGAGGGGCAGAGAGAACTGGAGACAGAATCCGAAGCATGCTCCAGGCTCTGAGCTGTCAGCACAGAGCCTGACGCGGGGCTCGAACCCATGAACCGTGAGATCATGACCTGAGCCGAAGTCGAACACTTAACCAACTGAGCCACCCAGGTGCCCCAAGATACAAGTTAAAATTTAAAACTCTGATAGTCACATAAAAATTTGAGGCTATCAAAAGCTAAAGACTTGATTACAAACCAGTAAAAAAGTCACGTGCAGAGATCATTCAGCAAACAGCAACTTAAAAGTACAATGTGTTAAAATGATATTTTCACTGGTTTGTAATATGGCATACAGGTTTTCAATTCTAATATACTTCTTGACACAAATAATGGAAAAACAATAGTTCATATTTTTGGACTAGAGGGAAGATAGTTCTAAATATTTCTTCTAAAATACATTAAGATATAAGATATATTCCCATACAGGGGGCGCCTGGGTGGCTCAGTTGGTTAAGTGTCCAATTCTTGATTTCAGCACAGGTCATGATCTCATGGTTCATGAGACTGAGCCTTGCATTGGCTCTGAGCTGACAGTGTGGAGCTTGCTTGGGATTCTTGATCTCCCTCTCTCTCTGCCCCTCCTCTGCTCTCTCCCTCTCTCAAAATAATATACTAAAAAAAAAAAAAAGACATATTCCCATAAGTGTACCTAAAAGATGAAAAACAGATCAAACTCACTGCAAGTATAAATGATCTTAAAAAGTGTTGGTCAAGAGAAATGGTATTTCTCTTGAAAAAACTAATCAAATAGGAGGCCTGCAAACATCTATTAACACTAGGAAAAGAGAAAAAAGTTATTGTCAAAGAAGTGAGGGGGACAAAACCCCAGCTACATTCTTTAACTGATTTATTAAAACAGGGTAAAAAATACTTCTTAGGAACACTATATATACAGAACTTTCAAGTTTCATGAACATGCTACAAATTTAGAAAACTACTGTGATATTTATTACTTAATCTAATAAACCTTCATAAACTTGACATTGTTAATATACATAAATAATTTCTTAAGACTATAAGCTCCATTACCCTTAGGGTTTATATATTTTGTTCACTCCAATATCCTCAATTTCAAGAATAGTGTATTATGTAGTGGGCACTCAACAAGTACATAAAGATTTAATACTTAAATATAGTAAATACTGTTACAAAATAATTACCATCTGTGTGAATTATCATTAATGTCCTCCCTGAAATTGGGCATTCCTCACAGTCATTTCTTTAGCTCTGGGTTACAGTTGTGTCAATAACTGCAAACTACGTTTAATTGTCAAAGTAAAGCAAATGTACAAATTAACTACCTGTTTCCTAGCCATGCTACCACAAGAAATGACAAACTATACTAACTCTACAGATCTAATTCCAATTCCAGTGACTTATGGTAGCTGAGCTGTATTTGAAGCTGGTAAATTTCCCCTCAAACGTGCAGTTCTCATGCATTCTGCAATTTTAGCAAAATGGTATGTGCGATTTCTGAAAACATTTAGAAAACCTACAGAAATTTTAGAAATCAAAATCATAAAGAATGCCTCAGGCTAGGAGTCAAGAAAGCTCAGTTCTAATTTCAGGCTTTACCTAAATTTGCAACTCTTGAGTAAGAGGTTACTTCTCTGTGGCCTGGTTTCCTCATCAGTATCTGGTCATTAAACTATTTTAAGGGTAAGTAAGATGAGATTCTAAAACATTCCTTTAGAAAAAAAGGATAATGTTATGTAGATACGGTATTACTATTATTACTTCAAAGTCACGTGAAACAATGACATTTGGATAGACCATTATTTGTGCTACCACACTATCAGCACAGGTAAATGAGAAATGAGTGCAGTTTTCTCTCAACAATAGCCAAATTATGGAAAGAGCCTAAATGTCCATCAACTGATGAATGGATAAAGAAATTGTGGTTTATATACACAATGGAATACTACGTGGCAATGAGAAAAAATGAAATATGGCCTTTTGTAGCAACGTGGATGGAACTGGAGAGTGTGATGCTAAGTGAAATAAGCCATACAGAGAAAGACAGATACCATATGGTTTCACTCTTATGTGGATCCTGAGAAACGTAACAGAAACCCATGGGGGAGGGGAAGGGAAAAAAAAAAAAAAAAAAGAGGTTAGAGTGGGAGAGAGCCAAAGCATAAGAGACTGTTAAAAACTGAGAACAAACTGAGGGTTGATGGGGGGTGGGAGGGAGGGCAGGGTGGGTGATGGGTATTGAGGAGGGCACCTTTTGGGATGAGCACTGGGTGTTGTATGGAAACCAATTTGACAGTAAATTTCATATATTAAAAAATAAAAAAAAAAAAAAAAAAAGAGAAATGAGTGCAGTTTTAATAACGTTCAAACTTATTTATATTGACAAACTTATTTATATCAACTAAAGCATCTAGTAAGTATATATAAAATTAGATTATTACATACAGAAGCAGATCACCAAAGTATTTCTGGGGCTTAAACTGAGTAATACTTAACATGAAAGAATGATCAGAAATACCTCAATAACACAGGTTACTTACTATATATCAAATGCTTCCTTAATGCTTTCTTAGCCAGTTCCATCAAGTTGCCAGAAAACATTAATATGCTCAAAAACTTCAATTTGGAAAGTACACCTTACAAATGCCTAGTAAGTCACACATCACAGAAGAGAAATTATAAGCAACTTAAAATGCTAATGTACTAGCTTAATTTTTTTTAACTTTTTTTTTTTCTTAATGTTTACTTATTTTTGAGAGAGACAGAGAGAAAGAGCTCAAGCAGGGGAGGGGCAGAGAGAGACAGAGATACAGAATCTGAAGCGGGCTCCAGGCTGTAACTGTCAGCACAGAGCCCAGTGCAGGGCTGGAACCCACAAACGGCGAGATCATGACCAGAGCTGAAGTCGGACACTTAACCAACAGAGCCACCCAGGCACCCCTGTACTAGCTTAATTCTTTATGGAAGAGGTCACAAAATTGTCATTCTACTCCTAGAGCATACCAGATACAGAGAGACCTTAGAAATTAAATGAAATGCTTTGAGCTGCATTTGATCTTCTGTCAATTCCCCCCAAACAGGTAGTACAGACAGGAGATGAATGAAAGTGGACAAAATCAAAAAGTCTGGACAGCTTCATAGCTTTCCTGAATGGCAATTCCATCCTTATTTAAAACGAACCATGAGAGGGGCGCCTGGGTGGCTCAGTCAGTTAAGCGTCCGACTTCAGCCTGGGTCACGATCTCGCGGTCCGTGAGTTCGAGCCCCGCGTCGGGCTCTGGGCTGATGGCTCAGAGCCTGGAGCCTGCTTCCGATTCTGCCTCCCTCTCTCTCTGCCCCTCCCCCGTTCATGCTCTGCCTCTCTCTGTCTCAAAAATAAATAAACGTTAAAAAAAAATTTTTTTTAAAAATTAAAAAAATAAAACGAACCATGAGAATGGTCATAATTCGATGTAAGCTGATCAACCACTTTCCTGAATGTCCATCACTGCCGGCTATCCTCTGCCAAAGCAGCTACTGAAATGGCAGACACCACATTTTAGGGACCACTTGAAGACAACAATGACAGTAAGTAAATCAAACTTTCAATCATGCAGTCTTGGAACCAAGCAGCTGTACTTTTTCTTCCTTGTAAGTAAATATTTTCACTTAATATGAAAAACCCTTTGACACTAGACTGGTTTTTCTTTTAAGTAATAATTCAGAATCATTTACCAGCAAACACCTCCACTTTTTAAAATTATAACCAAGGGACATTTAGCTAGTTCTTAAAAGATTTCTAATGATAAACATAACACAGTCGAACAATATAGTTACTGAAAGAAAATGCATTATTTATACTTGTAACCCTGAAGATACAGTGCAACTAATATTGTTACTGAAAAGTTACTGAAAAATTCTCATGGTATTCACAATTAGACTTATTCAAGGCTAAGATATGTGATCCCAGCATTAACCATCAATGCTGTGGTACCCTCAGAATTAAGACTAAGATATAGCTTAGTCCACCTTAGTAGAGATGACAATATAAATCTACACTGAAAAGCTACTGTGACGACTGATTTCAAACAAAATCAAACGTTTGAAAAAATAATGATTTTTCTGTAAATTATTACTGCCTATAATTAGAACAATAATGGTAAAATAATCAGCTCTCAAACAGTATTTAAAATCACAAAACTGAATCAAGGAACTTAAAGTGCTATTTCTGAAACTATGCTCTTACACTGCTCTTTAAGAGAATGTTTCACTTGCCTTCAAAATCAAGTTAGGATTACAATTAGTACTATATGATGTTACTGAGGATTCCTACAGGATGAAAAACAGATCTGAGTAGATTAATGTGCTAAGAGTAGATCTACCAGACTACAGGATGTTAATAGAGTGTGCACAAAAGCTGACAAATGAACAGAAGCAGAATACCCATTACTCATTACAAGTTTAGAATCCTATGAAGGAAGACATTATATTTTTCTGTAACACCAATTATATTTTTAATGCTTAAAATAGCGGAGGTGAGAAAAGAGAAAAGACAAACTGTTAGATGATACTGAAAGGCTATCGTCACCCTAATGAAAATGCCAAGTAAAACGGATTAAACCGTAGCACAGTTTAAAAGCAGGCTGTCAGAGCAGCGCAGCACCAGCTATACACTGAAGATGAAGCCCCTGAGGGTTAGTGTGGCGTAAGTAATTCGAGGAGGGAACATCGCAAGCAGCCTGAAATAATCACAGCTAAAATAATGAGACACCCCTAATTACTAGCTGTTCGGCATCATCCCATGTCCATTTCATATATTAATTTAGTTACTCTACTTTCGAGGGATATTAGCGTCGTTCTCAAGTACAAATGAGGAAAGAAGGCACAACAAGATTAATATTGGTGAGGCCAGGAGACTAGAATGGATTCCAAGAGGAAATGGGAAGAAATTTACTTATGTAGCGATTTTTATATTCATGGGTCACAGTAAATATTTAGAAGTTCAAGATTATAAATAATTTTAAAGGCAAAATATTTTAGATGTTTCTGATTTATTTTCCTACCTAGCAGTTACTTTAAGGTAATTTTTATAAAGGCCTGTGATTATCTGAGAAAAAATTCATTGCGAAAATTCATGAAGCAATTTCAGTAATCCTCCTAAAAACAGAAGAACATGCATCACAAATGTGTGGAGGGTCACAGGTTTTCAGTAAGTCAAAGAGTAAATCTTCTGTTCTCCTAAGACAAGAAAAAGTGATTTCAGATTAACAGTTAAACTCTACTTCATGTACGAGGAGCAAAATTTATCTGTGTTAGGAGTACACTCCAAATTTCAAAGCTCAGCTTACATTAATTCTACAGTAAGGGATGGAAAAAGAGATCGAAAGGTGGATGAATGGACCAACAGACAGTTTCTTTCAGATCTAAAGAATGTGATAATATATAGCTCTCCCAAATTTTAAAAGCAGCTTTGGTAACTTACCATTTTTTTTCTCTTATCCTGTTCTGTGGGTGGTTCTTCATCTTCTGTTACTTTTGGTTCTTCAAGATGAGACATTAACATACAGCTACATTAAAAAAAATGTTTTAAATAAATCAAAAATGTCCATAACATGTTAAAACAAACCCTGAAAATCACTCAGAACATTGTTTCTGTGTCCGAAATCTGAGGAATAGCTAGATAAGTTAGATTCGTAATTTTAAAAAATATTTAACTGCACACAAAGATTTAACTACAAAAATACACCTCACTTTTAAAAAAAAAGGGTCACACAAAAATACGGTAGAACATTTTACTTGAGAATTTAAGGTAGCAAGTTGCAAGGAATTTATATATACATGATTTTTAAACCATACGTCACTTGTCATAATAGCAGTAATTTAAACAATACCATCATTAAAACAATACTAATTATGCAATAAACTACTCTGCTCTTCAAGTGACATTACTATGCTATAAGGAACTTACCCTTGATGGCACTTGTACATGCAGGACAGTTATAAATCATTTCATTTTGATTATCTGCACGACTGCTCTTCACCATTAACAGAGATAATAGAAATATAGTTTCCTATTCAGTTAATAGTTTCTCTCTTCCAGGGAGATAAGAAATAAATATTGTCTAGTGAATCAAACTGATGGAATAAACCTCACTGCTTCCTAATTTAGAATAGTACAATTCAGTAATTTATCAGTCATAGGTTTCTAACTAATAAACTGGGGCAAAGAAAGCTTGGTTTCTCTTCTATCTTGTAGTATGTACAGAAGAAACCTAATTCTTAACTCAGTTGTGTAAATAGCCTTTAATTCAAGGTTAAAGACAAGTGCTGACACCAGAAACTTGATCAGGCTCACTCTTGCAGGGGACATGAGTCTCCCTTCCCATTCCTCACCACTAAAGAAAACAATTTTTGCAACAACTACCTATGACCCAGTCAGTGCACACCGGTACGATAAAATGGTAAGAACCTTAAACTGCAATCAGGAACAGCAAGAGCTTAATCTCTAACTCACTGACTGCATGGTCCTAACCTCTTGAAGCTGCAATGCTTTCATCCACCATGATATATTATGATGTAACACAACTAGTTGGCCAAGGAACCCTAGCACAAAGTGAGAAATTATGAATTATCCCAGCCCAAACACGATTCAGTTAAGTGAAATGTGTAGTAAACAATCTCAATCCCAGTTTGTATTTTAGAACTGAATAAAAAGGAGTTCCTATACTAGCTATTTTATGTCTGCTGCAGATCTGAATTCTAACTGCAATGAATGTGGATCTCCTTCCTTCATCATATTCCAAAATCTGCTCATTCACTTGTAGAGTAAAAAAATCTCAGGATGTCTGGGTGGCTCAGTTGCTTAAGTATCAGACTCTTGAGTTAGGCTCAGGTCATGATCTCACAGTTCTTGAGTTAGAGCCTGCATCAGGCTCTGCACGGACAGTGAGACCCTGCTTGGGATTCTCTCTCTCTCTCTGCCCCTCTTCCGCTGTCGAAATAAATGAACTTAAAAAAAAAAAAAAAACTCTGCTCTCTCTTCTCTAAGTCAAATGATTTATCACATAAATAATGGAGTATATTCTGAATATAAATACACATTTACACATATATTTTCTCTCCAATGACTAAAAATTACTGAGAGGGCAGAATATTTTTCCTTTGCAATTCTGCAAACTGTATTCATTTGGGTCTCTGGAAGGTGTAAAGTGGGGAAAAAAAGTGAATTTGAAAAACCCAAAGATGAAATTCTTTCCTGCAGGCAAATTTCTAATTAAAAGTCAAATCTTGGGGCGCCTGGGTGGCGCAGTCGGTTAAGCGTCCGACTTCAGCCAGGTCACGATCTCGCGGTCCGTGAGTTTGAGCCCCGCGTCAGGCTTTGGGCTGATGGCTCGGAGCCTGGAGCCTGTTTCCGATTCTGTGTCTCCCTCTCTCTGCCCCTCCCCCGTTCATGTTCTGTCTGTCTCTCTCTGTCCCAAAAATAAATAAAAACCGTTGGGAAAAAAAAAAATTTAAAAAAAAAAAAAAAAAAAAAAAGTCAAATCTTATTTTTTTGACAAAGATTAAGGATAAGGAATCATGATTTATATAAAAGGCATGTGGGCCAAGAATGTAATAATAGTAATAAAATAGTAACAGTCTAAAATAGGGAAGACTAATATGAGAAAACAGGCAGCCAGCCACCTCTCACAGCGCCCACCCCGTCACTGAACAGATTCAGGCACTGTAGACCACTAAATCAGAAACTTTCCCGGTAAGAAACGCCAACCAATGAAATACAACCAATTATGTTAGCATGCAACATGGAACCCTTTAAATCATTTCTAATTTAAAAGGTACATGCAATAAAACAAACTCACTTAATCTAAGCAAACTCACTTGTAAAAAGTCACAATGAAACTCAAACTGACAATATTATTCAAGTGGTCTCTGGAGTAGACACTTTGGTTGATTATGTCTCCTTCCTAAAAGAACCCTGAATTTGTCCAGTATCTTCTTCTTCCATGCCACTAAATGCTTCGACATCACCATTTGCTTCAATAAAAGCTGATCCCAGAGCCAGTGCCTCCAGAAGCAATCACAGCAGTCCTATTCCCCTGGTCTTTCAATAGAAGCATGTTTAAAAAATTCTAGCCAATTCTACATGAAAATGCTGGCTGAATCCTGTCGTTCTTTTTACTTCCTAACTTTGGCAAGGGGGTGTCAATTTCATTTCCAAATGTGCCTAAAAATGAAGTATTTTTTCAGGAACAAAAGGGAAAGCACTCTCACCAAAGACAAGTAGAAGGCAAATCTCAAGCCTCAGTAATATATTTTCCTGGTTTAATGAATTATTTCCACTAAAATACAAACATATAAAGAAATGCAAAAGAATAAAACTGAACCACTATCTTATGCCAGACACAAGAATTAACCCAAAATGGATAAAAGACTTGAATGTTAAGACCGGAAGCCATAACTCCTAGAAGAAAATGTAAGTGGTAAGTAAGCTCCTTGACATCAGTCTTCGGATGATGACTCTTTTTGGAGCTAACTCCAAAACAAAGACAACAAAAGCAAAAACACACAATTGGAAGTCTACATCAAACTAAAAACAACATTCAGAGAGAGAACAAACTGGTGGTTGCCAGAGTTGGGAAAGCGGTGAGGGGTGGACCAAAATGGGTCACGGGGGTCAAATAATACAAACTTACAGTTACAAAATACCTGTCATCATTTCTTCCCAGTCCTTCCTCTACAATCTACCTCAAATTCGTATCAACAGTGCTCACCAGGAGTCGTACAACACTTACCTGAAGGGCTTCCCCATCTCCCAGGCAACATATTCACAATTTTTACAGGGCATATGACTCTCCTAGGTTCCTGTTTACCATGCAGGTTCTACTGCCTTAGCCCTAGGAATTTGGATATAATGGGTCTGGACTGGGGAAGGGAAGTGTGCTATCTTAACAAGCATCCCAGGATGTTTCATTGATCTAAGACCACTCACTTTGAGTCCTTCCATCCCTCCCAGTCATCCTCTACACTGCACTCAAGTGACCCTTCTGAAGTATACATCTGTTCTCAGCACTGCCAATGAACCTCCACTAACTACACAAGCTACTCTAAAATCCTTTTCAAGTTACTTTACTAGTTGGTTCTAATCCACTACATTTTCTCTGGAGTTATTCGCAGTTTCCCCAGAACCCTTCTTCACCTGTAGCTGGTACTGCTCCCCAGGTCACCATTTCCCCTTCCAGGCAGGGAACGCTCTCAGGAAAGAGCCTCAGTGCTTCCTCACACAGTACACTGCCTGCCATAAACAAGTCTGAATAAAGAGATGAGGTGTCAACCAGGCTTCTTTACTGTGGACCAAAGGGCACCCTGGTATTTGGTTAAATATTATTCTGGGTGTTTCTAGATGAGATTAACACATGAATGTGGACACTGAGTAAAGCAGATTGCCCTCCCCAGTGTGGGTGGGCCTCAATCCATCACTTGAAGGCTTGAACAAAAAAAAATGTCTAATTAAAAGAGAATTCAAACTCTCTTTTAGTTGGAACATCAGTCTTCTCTGGTTTTCTGACTTAGACTAGAACTTACAACACTGGCTCTCCTGCTTTTCAGGACTTTGGACTTGGACTGAAACTATACCATTAGCCCTCCTGGGTCTCTAGTTTGCCAAATGAGGATCTTGGGACTTCTCAGCCTCCAAAATCAAATGAACCTATGCTTTATAATATTGATATTTATGTGATTCTAAGCATAGAACAATAAATGTAAGTCTCTCTGGCATTCTCTCTCTCCCTTTAATATATATTGGTTATGTCTATATGGAAAACCCCGACTAACATACTACTTGCAGAGGTGAAAAAAACAGGGTTTTCTTTCTTCCTTCTACTTTACTCTATACTGAGACTACAATGGGAATTCAACAGAACTAAAAATATCAAATAAAGTTGAATAAACTGTTCTGATAAACTGTTCCAATAAACAGGAAGGGAAGCTGGAGGCTAAGTTAGCTACAGAAGTAAATATTTCATGTTTCTCACGTGCCATTTTCTGAAAGTCTACTTATACCCTACAGTTGAATGAACTGTAATTTCTAGAACTCTATTGAATTCACAGAATTACAGAATAGGAAGATTATCAGAGATCTTGTCTAACCTCTCTCAGAAACTTAGAAAAGTTAGGAAAACAGTTCCTACGCTGTGCTTCCACATGCCAAATACCAGCCCCAGGGAAAAGGCAACGACCAGACAATTCTGGGGAAGAAAACAGGGGTTTTACATCCCAGCTACCCAGGCACCCCAGCCCTCAAGTCTAGGCCTTTCTAGTCTGGATCCCCATAACAGTGTCCTAGTCAGTCTGCCCTCCTTACGTTCAACACTTTCCTCTTCCAAACCAAAACCTTCTTCCTGGCTGAGTGGACATCTTGAGTCAGAACAGCATGATTCTAGTTTTGACGACTCCACTAAACTGCTGGGTCACTGCACTTTTCTGAGTCTCTGTAACCTAATCTTTAAAATAATGAAATTACACCAATTCCTAAACGTTATTCCTAACAACTTCCTGACCCTCATCCTTTCCATTTGCACCATTCTATCATAATGTCCACTTCCTATACCCTAAGTCCTATCCTTTCCTGAAGACTCTAACATACAGTGCCTTTTCCTTGTCTTCCTATTAAACCACAACCCAGAATTCTACTATTTTGTGTGCTTTATTCAAAACAGATATAATGGTCTTTACTCATTACCAGTGTTCCATTTTACACCCTCCCCCTAACTAAATTATATATTCCAAAGAGGACAAGGAACATTTGTTTATATCCTGAACACTTCATAAACAGTTGCAAACTTTGTCACATATTATGCATAAATATACAATATTTATAGTCATGTGGCATAAACCCTATGTTAACTTTAAAAAAACCTGCCTACACGCATGGTTTCTTATTTTGGTTGTGATCACAAAAGTTTGAACGTTCCACTTCATCTGAACTCCTACATTCTTGAAAGCAAGTTTACATGCCAAACCCATTATGTCTACGTATGTTGAATAAGATTCAACAATGTAGATTTGCTTTCCATGTTTTTCAACAAAATATTCAATGGCAACCGTTCCCATTACCTATAGACTGTTTATAAAGAACAAAGAAAACTGACTCAATATATTACTGACATAAAGTCTAGCGGTCTTAAAGCTCATTAAGTATTGCTTATCATAAAACACATGCCCTTTATTAATAACAAGAAAAGGTATAGCAATTCTATTAACTTCAAAGGATACAATGAAATGAAATTTCCAATTTGTAGTTACATGAGAGTGTCAGCATTTGTGATAAAATGATTTTAACTATTCTCATAAAAAATTAATTTTAACCGTTCCCTTTTAAAACTGGTCGAGTACCAGATAACTCTAATATTTAAAGGTGCCAGGGGTACTTCTACCAGACAAATACAACAAATACAGGATGCTTTTCAATCATCTTTCCCCCATAACTTGCCTAATGGACAGGGGAACTTTGTTAGTTAAATAAAGGACATATTCAAAACATCTTAAAAAAAGGAATTTATATGCTAACACACACATAGATTATTTTTTAAAAACTTCATGCCACATCATGAACTGATTATTGGACCAAAGAAGTCCAATCTATCATTTCACTTTAACAAAGTAAAGCTGACCTCAAGATCAAACTAATTATAAGCAAAAGAAATCTACTTTTTCTTTTATTTAATTTTTTTTTTTTTTAACATTTATTCATTTTTTGACAGAGAGAGACAGAGCGTGAGTGGGGGGGGGGGGGGGGGCAGAGAGAGAGAGAGAGAGAGACACAGAATCTGAAGCAGGCTCCAGGCTCCGAACTGTAAGCACAGAGCCTGATGCGGAGCTTGAACTCACAGACATGAGATCATGACCTGAGCCGAAGGCGGACACTTAACTGATGGAGCCACTCAAGTAACCCCCCCACTTTTTCTTTATGAAAGACAAAATTAAAAAGCTACCACACTGTGCTTATATAGTAGTAGTGAACAAAAATGATTCAGGATATAATTAATTACCACCCTCCCCAAGTTCAAGTACAATTAAATGATCCACCTACTCTTTGTAAGTTCCTGTTTCAGGATCTTCTGTCATGACATCATGTAAGCCTTCCACTGAGATGTTTATAATCCCACAGAATTTATCTTGGATGACACTAAAATAAAAGAAGAGCAAAACAAATTAAACTGGAGTATTTTAACCAGTATTTATTTTTTCTTTTCTTTTCCTAATTATCCCTTTAAACATCAAGAGAAATTTTAGTAGTAAAATAAAAAAGGAAAGCAAACTTCCAAAATATTTCTTATAATAGAAAGGAGATAGGAAAAGATATACTTTAAAAAAGTATACATAAAAGAGATTTTTATTTATAAAAAGTATTTAAAAAAGTATTTATAAAAAGTATAAATTATAAAAAGTATTTATAAAAGTATTATAAAAAGTATTTATAAAAGAGATAGGAAAGATATACTTTAATATTCTCTAACTTATTACAATAGTCCTATGCTGATTTTATAACTAAAAAGATAAAGATAACAAAAATGTTTAAGATTAAAAATCTCTTTTCTTCTGAAGACAATGCCAAGAAAAGACAAGCCATCGACTGGGAAAAAAAGTATTTGTAAAACATATGATAAAGGATTTGAATCCAGAACATATAAAGGCCTCTAAAAGCTCAAGAAGACAACCACTCAATTTAAAAATTGGCAAAGACTTTCACAGACACTTCACTAGAGATATAAAGATGGCATACGAATACTTGAAAATATGTTCAGTGTTATTAGTCATCAAAGAAACGCAAATTAAAACCTCAGACATTTTGATTAAAAGTTAAATTAAGAAGAGCCACAATACCAAGTGCTGACAAAGATGAAAAACAATGTCATACACACATTGCTGCAAAGAATGAAAAAATGGTATCCATTTTAGAAACCACAATGGCAGTTTTTATAAAGTTAGCACACTCCATGCAAATCAGCAATCCATTCTTATGTATTTACCCAAGACCAAAACAAGTACCTTCAGATGTGAATGTAAACATTTATGGTAGGTTTATTCATAATAATTCACAACTACAAATGACCCAGATATCCATCAACTAGTGAATGGATAAACTGTAGGAAGCTTATTCAAAGAAAGTTGTCAGCAATAAAAATGAACTAAAGATACATGCAACAACTTGGATAAATCTCAAAAACATTATGCTAAGAGAATAAAAGACTCAAAATGCTACACATTATAGGACTCCATTTATGTGACTTTCTTGAAAGGTAAAATTATTTGTTCAGTGGTTGCTAGAGAAAGAGACATAAGGGAACTTTTTGGGGTGACAGGAGTGTTCTATATACAGCGTGTACATCTGTGAACACTTTTTAGCTTAAAGGAGTTTTACTCTGATACCGTATTTTTTTTTTTTTAACATTTTCTTGGTTTTTGTTTGTTTGTTTGAAAGGGAGAGTGTGAGCGAGCATGGAGAGGTGAAGCAGGCTCTACACCGAGCAAACAGCCAAGATGGGGCTTGATCTCACAACCCATGAGACCACGACCTGAGCCGAAAACAAGAATCAGATGCCCAGCGGAATGAGCCACCCAGGTGCACCATATGTAACTATACTTTCTTTAATGATTCTGACTTTTAAATTTTTTTTAATGTTTATTTATTTTGAAGGAGAGAGAGAGCATGAGCAGGGGAGGGGCAAAGAGAGAGAGGGAGACATAGAATCTGAAGCTCCAGGCTCTAAGGTGCTAGCACAGAGCCTGACACAGGGCTCGAAATCGACGTGAGATTGTGATTTGAGCCAAAGTTAGATGCTTAACCGACTGAGCCACCAGGCGTCCCTAATGAATCCAACTTTTAAAAGGGAGAAGTCCATAACCATCCACTGAAACACTCAATTATACTATTGGAATTTAAAACTAACTGAATAAATTCTAATGTTTATCACCAGGGAACTTCTACTATCATTTCTATAAGAGATATACCGTGTTTCTCTCTAGTATCATTCCTATAAGAGATATACAGTGTTTCTCATTCTGCATTAACATGAATGATTGCTTTAAACGTTCAGTAAAGTAGATACCAAGTAACCATATTTTGGGTCATGTTCCTGCCTTTGTAAAGTCAAATGTTTTATCTGCACATTCAAATGGGATCAGATTTTAGACAAGTCAGCAGTCAAGCAAAATAACTAGCTGATGTCATTCTAAAAAAAATTTTTTTAATGTTTATTTATTTTTGAGAGAGACAGAGACAGAATGCGAGTGGGTTGGGGCAGAGAGAGAGGGAGGCACAGAATATGAAGCAGGCTCCAGGCTCCGAACTGTAAACACAGAGCCCGACGCGGGGCTCGAACTGATGAGCTGTGAGATCATGACCCGAGCCGAAGTCAGACCCTCAACCTACTGTGACACCCAGGCGCCCCTGATGTCATTCTAATACATTTTAATGTACATATTAACACCCTATTACAGGAGTATGTATTTTTTTAAGTCACTCTATTTCCTTCATATAAGAACTAAAAAAAAATCTCTCAAGAAAGACACAAACAATCTACCTTAGTCAGTTCAGGGAACAACCCCTAGGGGAAAAAAAAACAAAACAAAACTAGAAAACGAAAATTGTGCCTAAAGTTTCACCCACTAACTGTGTGATCCGACTGCAGTTAATTCATTTCTCTAAGTATTGGTCTCCTTGTTTGCAAATGGAAGGCTGAACTCAAGGATGGCAGATACATGGAGGGAATATAGACATTTTCACTTCTGACTGCAGAGTAAATCACCCCTGATCCAATATAGAATGCTAATAAGGCAGGCAGGTTCTGAGATTCCTTTTTAACACAGGAGCATTCCAGAAAGCTAGCAACAACTGATTAGTTGAAAAAGACAAAAATCCTCCAGACTACAGCTTTCAAGCTTGTTTACCAGGCCTTTATGCCAGCACTATTGAGGGACAACCCATGCAAGCAGCTGCCTTCTCTACTCATATCACCTACAAGCATCAACACCAACACGTTCTAGGAAAACTGGCAATTTTGCCAGAAAATGAAATGTAATTCTGAGTACTGTGTACTTTCTCAAAAGACTTAACATGAATTTTCCTAACAGATATCTGGCAATCTGAATGTGAACATGATCTACTGGTGGGTGAAGGTTAAGTAGGAGGGAGGGAATTGTAGAAGGAAGAGAAAAAAATGGTATATATTTGACAACCAGCTCATATCATTATAGGTTTTACTGCAAATTATCATATTGATCAGTGATGATGTTACCAGCACAGGCACATGTTTCTGAGAAGAAGGCAGGAAGTTCTATCTCTGCCATAATTATAAAAAAAGTAATTAGCAATAGAGTGAATAAACGATATAGTTCTAGAGTACTGAGCCTCTGTGGACATGCACATTCACTACACAAGAGCATTCAAGGCTGAGGACAGAGCCTTCAAGGCTGATAATCACACTGCTGCATGAATAGGGTCAACTTCTGACTGTACAATTCTTGCCAAAAGGCATCACTTCACCTCTTTCTCATGAATGTTGAGTTTGTTTAGATGACACTCCTGGACCCAAAATGAAGCTTGAAAAGTTCTGAGAGAAATCTACAGAGTTCAGGAACCTGAGATTTAAGCGAGGCCAGGAGCTAGAAATAATCAATGACTGAGATAAAGAAGAAAATTAGAAGAATGGAAAATGATACCCACAGAAGAAGACTGGACAGAGCTCAGAAGATACAGGTCCAAACTCCGCTCAGCTTGCACATGCTTATTCAGGCTTGGGGGAGAAGCCAGTCTGGCAATCAGTGGTGTTCACCCTCCCTATTCCCTCCGCTGTCCCCACCTGGATATCCAGCTCTACCAGCAGACTGTCTAGTAGGGGTAAGTGAAGTCAGGCAACCTCAGTCAGTGGGCAGTCACTTTTTTTTTTCAGTGGAATGTGACTCGTTCTGCACAAAAAGGATACAAGAGGCAGAGACCTACGAATGGGAGGGGGATTAAATTCCAACAGACCAGGAAAACCACACTTGCACTGGAGTACCTATTAGGTGCCAAGATGGGGTGACCAGAGACTACAAGTTCAGAAAAGAGAAAAATGACTAAAGCCCAGAATAGAAAGGTACATGGGCTGGCTCTGAATGGGAAGAGAGGACTCTCAAAAAGGTCTCTGCTGACTCTTAAAAACTGAGAACTGAGGGTTGATGGGGGGTGGGAGGGCGGGGAGGGTGGGTGATGGGTATTGAGGAGGGCACCTTTTGGGATGAGCACTGGGTGTTGTATGGAAACCAATTTGACAATAAACTTCATATATTGAAAAAAATAAAAAAAGGTCTCTGCTGTCAGTGGAGAGCCCACTTCAGATCCCCTGCTCCCTCTGCAATACCCCCACTCAAAAATAAACATTAAAAAAAAGAGAGAGAGAAGGAAGGACTGAAGAATGAAAATGGAAGTATCCATGCCATGTCCTGGGGTCAGGAACAGAAATTATTTTACACAAAAATTGTTTTCAAAGCATTCAAGTTAAGAAACAAACACATAAGATGTACTGCCATCACCACTCAAGAGTCAGTTTGGGAAAAGTACCCCCAAATATTAGGGATAACAAAGAGCCAAAAGAGGCTTCCACTTACTGGCACGCAGAAGACATATTTATTTTAAAAAAAATAAGCATTAAGAAGTTATCATTTTTTTTCTCCTTTGTAATAAGCTGTTATAAAAACATGACCTCCAAATGCGTAAACGTAACATGTTAAAACAAAGCCTCTAAAATAGATTTCTTGGGATGCCTGGGTGGCTCAGTCGGTTAAGCATCGACTTCAGCTCAGATTATGATCTGGCGGTTCATGGGTTCAAACCCCGTGTCAGACTCTGTGCTGACAGCTCAGAGCCTGGAGCCTGCTTCAGATTCTGTGTCTCCCTCTTTCTGTACCCCTCCCCCTGCTCGTGCTCTGTCTCTCTCTCTCTCTCAAAAACGAATAAACATTAAAAAAAATATTTTTAATTAAAATATTTATTTTACCTACAGTATTTTTAAAAATCTTTGAATATTCATCAAATTGTCACTTTGCTTCGCTTTTTACTCACACAATACTCTCTCAGCCCTTGTCATTGACAAATTAAGAACAAATCTTATTTTTCCATACTAGACAATCTTTCTGAATTAAATGCTTTAAAAATGTGATTAGACATTTAAAATGGAAACAAATCAAATGAGAGCTATAAGCCAGGAATGAAAGAAAAATAGGTTTGGAGGAGGAAAAGAAGGGAGAAAAAGGCATTGTACTCACTTAATCTTATACATATAACCTCTCTAGCAAAGGACAACAATTAGTTGGTTTTTTTTTTCCCCCAGTGAAAAACAGCCAAGTTTTTTCTTTCCTCTGAGCTACACATTTAGTTATATTTAGCACTTCATAAGTATTCTTCTCAGTGTGCCATCGTCTAATGTCCTCTTTGTGCACATCATTCAAATGTAGTATCAAACCTAGCATATAATGTGGAAGAAGTGAAGGTAGTAGCTAGAGTGAACCAGGTGTGTTTATTTATTTAAACATTTACTCATATTTGAGGGAGGGAGAGAGAGAGAGCAAGTGGGGGAGGGGCAGAGATAGGGAAACAGACAGAGGATCTGCTGTGAGCACAGAGCCTGATACGGGGCTCGAAGTCATGAACCACGAGACTGTGACCAGAGCCAAAATCAAGAGTAGGCCAGTGAGTCACCCAGGAGCCTCACCATGTAATTTTAGATCTCACTCTGTTCTTAATCTCTTAAACCCGTGCTTACCAAGAAGGGACATTTTACATGAACAAGGATGCAACAATCTAGACTCTTAGAAGAATAGCTAAACTCCATGCTAGTCTGTATACAGCTTCCACAGCACAGCAGAAGAGGAGAAAAAACAATACTTAAGAGATTTTAAAAAATTAAAATGCTGACTCCGGACAAAACTTGACATCTTGCTATTATCACTAGGGCAGATACGAGAAGACTGGCTCAGTGAGTATTAATAAATAAAAGGTAGGCTTATACCAAGATACCAATTTATTTTCAAAACAAAATTAAAAAAAATAAATAAATAAGGACTCGAGTAAGTCATTTTACCCTAGCCGACCTTTCCTGGTGAATGGATCACCACAGTTAAGTAAACATTTTATGAGTCCCTAATTTATTTTATTAAACATTCATTTTAGTAATTGAATTCATTTTAGTAAACATTTTATGAGTCCCTAATATGTGTTAGACATCATGATAAGCACTGGAGATCAAAAAAATGGCTACCTCCAAGACTACGTAACATGAAAAAAAACAGTCTCCTCAAAAAGCGGAATTGGAAAATTGGACAACTTCATGCAAAAGAATGAAACCGGGCCACTTCCTCACACCATGCCCAAAAATAAACTCAAAAGAGATTAAGGACCTAAATTTAAGACTTAAATCCATAAAAATCCTAGAGGAGAGCACAGGCAGTAGTAGTATCTCTGACATCAACCAAAGCAACATTTTTCTAGATAAGTCTCCTGAGACAAGGGAAGCAAAAGCAAAAATAAACTAGTGGGACTACATCAAAATAAAAAGCTTTTGCACAGTGAAGGAAACAATCGACAAAACTAAAAGACAACCCAATGGGAGAAGATATTTGCAAATAACATATCCAATAGAGGGTTAGTATACAAAATATATTAAGAACTTACATAACTCAACACCCAAAAAACAATCCAATTAAAAATGGGCAGAATATGCGAACAGGCATTTCTCCAAAGAAGACATCCAGATGGCTAATAGACACATGAAAAGATGCTCAACATCAGTAATCATCAGGGAAATGCAAATCACAACCATAATGACATCATCACCCTCATACCTGTCGGAATGGCTATAAAAAAACAACAACACATGAAACATGTGTGAGAATGTGGAGGAAAAGCAACCCTTGTACACTGTTAATGGGAATGCAAACTGGCCCAGCCATGCGGAAAACAGCCTAGAGCTACCTCAAAAAATTAAAAACAGAATTACCATATGATCTGGTAATTACACTACTATTTACCCAAAGAATGTGAAACACTAATTCAGAATGATATATGCACCCAAATGTTCACCGTAGCATTATTTACAATAGCCAAATTATGAAGGCAACCCAAGTGTCCATCCATAGATGAATGGATAAAGAAGATGTGGTATATATACACAAAGGATTATTACCGAGCCATGAAAAAGAATGAAATCTTGCCTTTGGAAAAAAAAAGGATGGATCTACAGAATATAACACTAAGTGAAATCAGAGACAGATACCATATGATTTTACTTATGTGAAATTTAAGAAGCAAAACAAAACAAAGGAAAAATGAAAGAAACAACCCCAAAACCGGATTCTTAACTATAGAGAACTGGTGGTTACCAGAGGGGAGGTAGGTGGGTGGATGGGTGATATACATGAAGGAGATCAGAGTATATTATCAAGATGAGCACTGAGTAATCTCTAAAATTGCTGAATCACTATAATGCACACTGGAGCCTATATGACAGTGTATGTTAACTATACTGGAATTAAAATTAAAAAAGAAAAAAAAGCTTTTGATATTGGGGGGAAAAGCTACTACAAGGAACTCAGAAACTAAAGGAAGCTTTTAACTTTAAAGGAAGCAGATAACTCTGAATGCTCACAGGGTCATGTGTTGCACATCTGAATGTTACCTGTCCTCTAATTCAGAGGAAAAGACTGAGAAAGGCTGTGCTATAAGTGCAAAAGCTCATTACTGACTAACAGTCTGCAGGAAGGACAAAGATATCAAGCAACAAATGAGATGTTCTTTTTTTTTTAATGTTTATTTATTTTGAGAAAAAGTGCATGTGCATGCGGGGGGGGGGGGTAGGGAGCAGAGAGAGAGAGAGAGAGAGAGAGAGAGAGAGAGAGAAACCCAAGCAGGCTCCCCTCTGTCAGCTTGGAGCCCAATAGGGGCTTGAACTCACGAACCCATGAGATCATGACCTGAGCAGAAATGAAGTCAGAAGTTTAACTGAGCCCCCAGGTGTCCACCCTTTTTTTCTTTTTAATCAAATTATGATATCCTCAGTGTCTTTCTCCATTTTACAGGTATCTCTGATTTATTAAGTCGCATTTATCTGAAGTGAGAGCATCCTGTCACATGGACAAATAAGGGTAAAGAAGCAGTGGCAAATTATCCCTCTCCAATTCTCATCACTGACCCCCAGAATCCTTATCACTCCCATCACTTGAGATCTTAACATTTTCAAGTTAACTCATTTTGCACTGATATCATTAGGATAGTTGCACCTCATCAATAGAAAAACCCTAATTTTGATATAAATTTATTTTCATTTCACAACGTTAAGTGGGATCCAACTGATGTAACTCATTTATTATGATGACTTCAAGGAGGCAAATGCGTGCCTGCTATTACAGTCTCTTACATTTCATTCTTTCTCCTTAAGAACTTCAAGTTCTAATAAGCCCGCCTTTCCCAAGTTATATTGCATTACTCCTCCTTCCGTGGCTTTCAGGCAGTTAAGTCATCATCTCCTGAATAGAAAAGCTGCTCAGAGATCTGCTTACTCCCTTCCTGCTCCTCACAAGGCTCTTCGTCCCTTTTCTATTCACCTTAATTTACACTTCCTTCTTCAGGAGGTCTTCCCTGGCCACTCTAACTCACTGTAAATAAGCGCCTTGTCCTTGGAATTTCCAGTAGCATAAAACGTCTGCACGTCTCATTTACACACAACTCCTGTGCCATCTATTACTTTCTCCCAATATCCTTTAATTTTTCATGCCTACATGTCTGCTCTAAGTTAACTGTAAGCAGAGCCCATGTGTTATATTTTTCTATGTCCCACAGGACATTATGCATAACGTGAACACTCAATAATCATGGGAAATGATGATCCCCCAAAGCTCAAGAACTGCCCTCCCCATTTTCTTTTGGCAATATTATTTTTACTTATCTTTTTTGGAAATTACAAGTATGGATAGTTGAGTAATAGATAACACATTACAATTAATTACACTAAACATGAAGCAGAAAAGAGAATAGACAGGGCTGTGTTGGAATCTATTTCTGAAACACTCATTTCAGAAAATGCAAAGAAAGGTTAACATCATAGGTGAAAGAGGAGAATGAAAGTAAAACCAAAGGGGATAAAGTATTAGTAACCTGAACATTTTTTTCCTTTTTATTTGTCACAAATACTCTTCCTTTTCTTATTTCACATACTTGGTAGATACAGTAATTTATTCACACAGACACAAACTACAAATATACTCCAGAAAAGAAAACAGGCTTTTTTAAACATCCACTTGTTTTGTTCTTTAAGTGCATTATAAATGACGTTACACACATATAAACATTAAATAGAGGAGGGCATGAAAAACAGTATTAAATATTATTTGACTGTTTAAAACAATTCCACATAGCTTTCAATAAACTCATCTTTTTCAGTTAAAGACACATGAGTAAAACTATAGTTCTTAATCTTGTCTTAGTATTTTCTAAAGCTATGGCATCTTAAGGCATTTTCTGGATATATAAAAGTACCTGTAGAGTATGTGAATTGCAGGAACTTCACGCAGACTGATCTTTCTTTGCCTCTGAAAACTAATCGGTAACAACAACAACAAAAATCAATCCATCTTTTTATGTGTTTACTATGCTGGTTTAAGATTACTTCTATACTTTTGTGCTATTATGAACCCGACTGTTCAAAACACAGTCTTTGAAAAATGAAAGTTTTCATCCCCAAAGTTACAAAAGAAATTTCTAATATTCATTTGATTACCCTAAACAACAAATATTAGACTTAATGAACAGTTTCTTTCTAACTAGCCAATTTTTATTAGCATCTTTGTATTGAGTATTTTATAGTTCTATTTTTCATTCAAATGATCTATTCATCATGGGCCATGTGTTTCAAACTCTGTTAAGTGATAGACTCCTATATCTCTATCATATCTTCATCCCCTTGGACCCTGCAAGAAAACAGGCATGCAGAAACACAAAATTATCAGTTACTTTTTCTGAATAGTTCTATAATCAAAATTTGATGATTTAATAGCTTTTCATAGAACACCCAAGAAAAAAATAAACCAGAATCTTAGTCATTCTAGCATCTTCTCTGATCTAACCAGACCACAATTACACTATTTATCACACACAAATAATATTTGAAGTAATTCTTGCATTCTTATACCTTAAATACAGGGGGTCAAAGAAGCTATTAGGGTAATTTAAGAAACTCATAAACTTTAAGCTTTCAATAAGGCACAACTAAATAAAAAATTCTCCTAACTATACTTCTCTGGTAATAGTTTAATAGGATTAAGCAAAGAACAGCAGTTTATTGAAAGAAAAAGGCAAAAGAAGAAAGCCCTGACTCATCAGTCTTGTCTCAGAATTTCTACCACACTAGAGGATACAAAACTGGTGACTTTTATACTAAGGTTTTTTTCCTCTCTAGATATTTTCCAGGACCTAGCTGCAAATACTTTTGTCACTTAAATGGAAACATATATCCTTTCTACACAGCAATTCTCTACATGATCATGGAAAACAGTGTTAATAAATCTAGTTCCCTTGACAAATACTGGCAAGGAAATAGGATAAAAAATTCTTAGTGGAAATTCACGAAGTTATTTTAAAATGAAAGTTGGATTTTTACATCCAACAATAATCTTTACAAAAGCTTTTTATATTATAAATTATTCCCTCAATTAATTTTTTGAGTGCACATATAGAAGCAAAACAAAAAGGCCCATTATCTTTAAGACAGTAAGAAATAACTATAATGATCTACATATGATGACATGAGAAGAAACTGCCACCTTCTGTGATTTTTCAAGAGAAAGACTATGCTTTGAAAAACAATATGCAATGACAACACTAAGTTTCCATAAAAAGATGATGACTGATGGTACAGAACTGTGTGGGGAAAACATCGGGCTAAAAACTCCCAGCAATGCTTCTTTTGGATGCTTATATGAGTCACTTGACAGAGCAGTTTTGGATTTTAAAAAAGGGGTATAAAATAATTTAATAGAGATTTCAGAATTATGTGGTTGGGGATATGACCGCCTATTGTAAATGCTAGACACTGTTGATGATAAAGCTATACAATATAATCATGAATACACACACACACACACACACACACACACACACACACCTTCCAGACATGTGAAAAAAGCCAATGTGCTGTCATTAAAGTTATAAGAAAAGATATTTGTGGCTTGGAGTTAAATTCCTGCAAAAGTGCTGTATGCCACACAGCTCAGACCAAAATGAAGATAATGTACACCAGAAAACTGATACGTGATCAAAAGAGGGCTTTGGTAACAAAAAGCAAGTAAAGGGATCCTTCTAACAAGGAACAAGAAGTCCAACAGGGCATGGTTAAGTGTCTGGGGGACCAATTTGGTAGGAAGGCCTAGCATTAAAGCTGTTTTTCAGAACCTTGTAAAAGGTTCCTCAGGGGTTTTTTTCTCCCATTTTTGCACCCCTTAAAAACAACTATAGCGTATTTTATTGTTATTGTTGTGATGCAGGAAAGATAACTGAGTAAAAATGCCCTAAGTACATGTGGGTCCTCCTCCATCTCAAAGCTTAAATACTTTGGTGTTTATGTAATTGAGAAGTTCAAGAAATGTCCACATATACGTCATGTTTCAAGGTTCTATTTCTTGATGTGAGTGGTGGCTACACAAGCGTGTCTACTCCTGTAGGTGCTTTATGTATCAATAAAAGTCTTAAAAAATGGGTGTGGGTAGTTTAAGGGCAAATATGTGTCAAGTATTAACATTAGTGTCGGTGAGATATAATTAAGTTCTACGCTACTTAGAGCACCCCTGAAATAAAATATAAGACAATTGGAAAGAGAATAAAAATCTGTCCAACTTTTGCTGACTCAAGACACAGGTATGAGGAACAATGGATCAATAACATAACCCCAGAACTTCATGTATGAGAAAGTCGAGGACTTCACTGAGAGAAAAAAGGTGATGGAGAACAAAGAGGTATCCAAAAATCCTCTTTCCCAACTACCACTGAATTCTGCCCAATTCCTTCATTCCCTCACAATGTCCACCCTTACCCCTCCCCACCACTTAATCTCCAGGTATCAACACTGGCCGCCCCTCACCTGCAGAAGCCCATGAGATACCTCAGTCTTCCTTGACTCCAGGCTCCCACTCCATCACCTGCGACCTTGATTTCCTGCCTACTCTTGAAGTGTCTTGTACTTACTGATCAAGTCCTCAAAGACAATCTAACACCAAATCTCTCTACTCTGATGCTAGGAGGGAATTGGGGGTAAGTTCCCAATTAAGTTCCTAGAAATGAGATTCATATTTCTGAACACACTGGAATTTTCAGTGTATTCTCAAAGTACAGTACCATAAAAAATTGTAGTTGAGTTCTCTACTTCTCATTTGTTATGGGAGAGGGTTGAGGGGGGGAGCTTTTTTAGTATGCCTTACAACCTTGACCAACTTTTACAAAAGTCAATGGAAAAAATGGATCTGTACCTAAAACTATCCTTCTGAAACACAACAATTTTATTCTTGAGTGCTCTATTCAAAACACTTTACTCAATGGTAGAGAAATACAAAAATCTTAAGAAAAGTTCCTTTAGCTGTATTAATTTAGAATATTACTTAGCTTTAACTTTGCTGTTTTGCTCCAGGTAGAGCTGCTTAAAATGTGAAATAATCAAATGCACAAATTATAGTGCTAGAAGTTTCTGTGCATGTATCACTTTGAATCAATTTTACATTAAATAAGTTTTTAAACAGTGTAAGAGTGTCATACACGCTAACATCTTTAAAAGGAAAAGCTGCTGACAGAAAGGAGAACTAGTACTTAATACATACCGCTGTGCACAACCACAGTTCTATATATAAATTGATATTAACAATTTCTAGTTAAGCCTACATCAATTAGAGGTTACACATAAAAACAAAAACAAATTCTTGATAAAATTACTAAATTACTTTCTTTGATTTCGGGGAAATTTTGTTGTGAGGTCAAGAAAAATACTGTTTACGGATATTTCCTAACTTCAAATAGCTACGTATGCTGCTTCTAACATCTTCAAGAGGACGTGGTTTAGGTGGTGGGGAAGGGGAACATGGAAGGGTTTTTACCTTTAACTTTGAATATTCCATTAAAAGATTTTTTTAATGTTTTTAATGTTTGAGAGAGAATGAGTGAGCACAAGCAGGGGAGGGGCTGCGAGAGAGGGAGACAGAGGATCCGAAGTAGGCTCTGCAACTGACAGCACACACCATGGGACCATGACGGGAGCCAGAGTCGGATGCTCAACCAACTGAGCCACCCAGGCGCCCCTAGCTTTAATTATTTCCCTATTGTTTGAATTCTTCTTGTTTCCAAAGAGTATGTACTTTTAGTAATTAGTGAAAACAATCGGAGTTGTGGGAGTTGGGAGGACACAAACACAACAAAAGAGTATTATTAAAAACATTTTCAGGATGAAACATACCACACGCTCTTCTACAATGAAACAATTTATGTAAGAATAGATTTATTTAAAATGTATTCAGGTTTTCTGCTAAAATCACAGTCAAGGACAAAACTTTATGCTAGGCAGGGAAAAGCAGAAGAGTGAAAACTCTTGGGGTGGCAGGGACAGGGGAGGTGTGGCTGTCATTTCTGTGCAATCTCTAGTGCATCTCAAAACCATTCCTTAGATCCTTTTCTGCTTTTCAAGTATCTTACATCAGCAGCTCTCCAGTCGAGGTCTCCAGACCAGCAGTATCAGCAAACCTGTTCAACTGCACACTCAACAGTCCCCGCTCCAGACCTACTGCATCAGAAACTCTGGGAAGGGGGTGGGGGGGTGGGGGGCGGGGTGGGGTGGGGTGGGGTGAGGGACTACAATCTGTGCTTTAACAGCAGAGTTGATTCTGAGTTTGAGAAGCACCATGTGCAAGTACATTGGACAACGTAACACATTCTTATAGTTACTTCAGTTTCACAACACAAACTCCGTAATTATCACTTGATTTATACACTCCTGGATTGCTTCAGGCTAATTTCATATGCAAAGTATTAAATAATAAAAAATAGAAATCTGAGGGAAGAGGAAGGACAGCATAAACATGAAATACATAATGCTCAAGAGAAAAATTTTAAGATATATTTGTGGTTCAGGTCGCTGTTAAAAGATCAAGCATGGGCACTTAATATATGCCCAACATTCTGCAGAGCGCTACACAAGTAGAAATCCAGCTAATAAAAACATGACATAGTTTCCATGGCTTGAATTACCATCTATCTACACTAAAGGTTCTCAGTCAAGGCTACTAATGTCTCCTGGGGGCTCTTTCATCTTATTCTTCCTCACTTACCTGTCTCCCAAAATCATGGCCCAAATGGTTGATGTTACTGTTAAGAAAGTATCATATACTTCCGGTGTACGAGACAGATGGAAGTTTACAAATTACTGACCTTTACCAGACAGATCTCTCCTAATCTTCTACTTGCAGGATATTTCCACTTGGGAGACCAGATATGAACCTCAAATTCAATGTACCTAAAATTGACCTCATTATTCTGTCCCTGCCCATATCCCCACTCCTTTTCCTTCCTTTGCTCAGTAAATTTAACACAAAGATAGCTAAGCCAAAAACTACCATCTTTGACATACCCATCGCTTACCACCCCATAGCCAATCACCAAGGCAGTTCATCTTACTTCCAAAGTAGCTCCAGAACCCATCCGTCCTGTTTGCCACTATCCTGGCCCAGGCCTCTAGTACCTCTCCTCTCGATTGGTGATTCATATTCCTGCCCCATGAACCCTGCCTCTCGTCTCGTTGCTCCTTCCAGAAAGAACGTAGTCTCCAAACAGTAAATCTGGTTATGCCACTCCACTGTTTAAAATCCTTCCATGGCTTCCTGCTGCCTTAAGGAAAAACGTGAAATTACAACATCCTTCATCATCTGATCTTTCTCTCCAACTGTAAATCTCACATCACCACTCACAACTCTGGCTATAGTGAATACAGTTAGTTGATGAAATGCAGGATTCTTTCTTTCTTCACCTCCTATGATATGATGTTACCTTTAAGTATTACTAAACTTTCTTCATTTCTATTTACCCTTCACGATCCAGTTGCAACGTCTCTTCTCTCATAAAGCTATCTCTCACCTCCACTTATGTTATATCCAACAGTACCCTGCAAGTACAATACTTACCAACCTGTACAGAAACCATGTGTCTCCTCTAGATTTCAAGCTTTACCGAGAAGACAAACCATGCCTATGTCATTCACAATTAGCACCAGGCAGCAGTATAGCATGAAATTAAAAGCATGGGCTCTGGAATCAGACAGACCTAAAATGTGTCAAAAGCAGTGAGAGTTTGGACCGTTTCTTAAACTCAATCTCCCTAGGTTTCCTTACCTCTAAAATGTACAACTACTTTAGAAGGATTATAAGTGATATGTGAAGTATTTGTTACCATAGTGCTTGGTACACAGAAATATTAGCTATTATTATTATTTCATATGGCAACTATTAAGGGAGATGTATGCTGAATGAATACAATATTCACAAATTATTAAAAACATGTATTTATTAATGCTAAGCTCATATAACTCATTATTATTTCCAAGTAAAGTTTATATTCTATAAGGAGGCTTTAGTTTAATTCATGTCCACGGCACCAAAGTTTTCTTACAGCTAATATTAGGTTGAATTATAGAGCAGAATGTTCAAAGAGAATCACCTGTGCCTCACTTTCAGGAACAATTTGTTTGTTAAGTCGAATCTGGTCCAAACCAGGGCTCTCTAAAGAATTTGGGGAAGTGTTACCAATCGGGGCAGTTACATTATACCTTGCTGACTGATAAAAGCTGTAGTATTCAAGTCTGTTCTCCCCTGAGTTTTCTGGTGCCTTTACTTTTTGTTTAACTTGAACAACTTTGTAGATCAAAAAAATGATTAAAACACAAGCTAAGATGAAAAATGCTAGCAAAATGTCAAAAGCCTCATTCAACTTTTCAATTTCTTGTGCACAAATAAGAGATGTTCTCCCTGACACAGAAGCAGCATCGATCGGTAGAGCACTGTTTTTTTCCGAGTTCAAGTTAACAGAAGTAGTAAGCTGTATTTGCACAGGCAGCACTGCAGTAGCCTCTAATGGATTACCAAAGGTATTCTCTTGAAAGAATCTACTGGCAGGAGAAGTACGACTTCGTTCCCAGAGAGTAACACTCTCGGTATTTTCCAAATGTTTCTCATTTGTGGTTATTTTATGCCAGGCCATCATTAACGTTGTAGTCTTGTGATGAATATGAAGAGATTTTACAGCCCAAGCTCTGGATACATTTGTCGAAGATGTAACACAATTTGTAAACTCAGTCCATTTAATGGAGTGCAGTGCTCTGCCGCGCAGGGATAGGGGATTCTGACACGAGATGTTCAGCGTAATGGCTGAAGACGCTAGCCAGTCCCGAAGGCCCAAGAGTTTGCAGTTACATTCCCAAGGATTAGAATTTGCCTGCAGATGAGTCAGTGAAGACAATGGCTTAAGGACCCTTGGATGTAAGTCTGTAAGATTATTAAATGACAGATTAAGGATCTTCAGAGACGCTCCCATGTTTTCAAAAGTATCATTATCAATACTGATTATTCTGTTTCTGTCTAACTTCAGGTAAATTAAATTCTTTAACAAGCTAAATGTGTCGGAATTTAAATTTTCTAAATTATTATGACTTAAGATCAAATGTTTAAGATTATTAATTCCACTAAACCCATCCCTAGTAACATTTTTAATTCTTGAATTTTTCAGGAGGAGATACTCCAAGTTGACAAGTCCTTTAAATGCAAAGGGCTGTATGGCTTCAATGTGGTTATGAGACAAACAAAGTCTTTTAAGGCTTTTAAGTACTTCAAAAGCATTTGATGGTACTCTTGTTAAATTATTACCTCCTAGATACAAACAATCCAGGTTTCCAAGATGCTGAAAGCCTAAGTCTGATATCCTCAAAATTTTATTATTTGATAAATCAAGTATCCGAAGAGCAATCATACCAACAAAGGTACCACGCCCCAGGACAGTGATGCGATTCCTTTGTAGATTTAAGTACTGAACTGAAACTAAGTCATTAAATACTCCTCTTGGAACAAAAAATATTTGATTAGACTGTAAATATAAATTACGAAGACTGGAAAGTCCCTCAAATATTCCAGGATCCAAGCGTTTCATAAAATTATTATTTAGATATAGAAAATATAGATGCCTCAAATGAACAAAGGCTTTTGGATATACATAAACAATGCCAGAGTTATCCAAATACAACGCTACAAGAGAATGAAGTCCTGTTAAATCACTCCCATTTACATGAGATATATTGTTTCCACTCAGGTACAGAAAAACTGTACTTTCAGGAAAATTCTTAGGAATACTTGAAAGGCCTAAGTTACGGCAGTTAATCTGTCTCCCAGTGCAGAGCTGGCAAATGGACGAACATCCAAGAATCTCTTTATGGAATAATAATACAAGATAACAGGTAACAAGTAGAATAAGTCGTAGGCAAGGCAGAGAAAAATGTAATCCACACATAGCCCTGTTCTTGGTTTTTCTGTTCATATCAGAATTGGCTATAAAAAAAGAAGGTAAAACTTTAAATCATCAAAAAGTTCTCCAAATCAAAGTTTTACAATACTAAAAAGGCTGTATCTTGCTTATTTTTATTAACATCAGCCAATAATACTAGGTATCATAAATCCTACTATGGTGATAGCATAAAATAATGAGTTTGGAGTGGGTTCTAGAATTAATACCTCCAGGCCATTAACCCACTGCTTGACAAAATAGTAATTCAAATTGAACGAACTGCAAAATGTTTGCTAAGCCAATTTAAAATATTATAATTAACAATAACAAAAATAACAAATGATGACGTAAGGATAATGGCCTTTGAAAAGAATATGTCCCTTTTCAAATTAAGGTAATATCAATTAAATAACATTATAATTTACGAAAATACAAATTCATTACAAAACAACAAAACTACAGCTTTTCACAAAATCAAATTACTTTTTGTTTCAGCTAAAAGTTCATATTTAAATAAATAATCTTACCAAGAACAGGAAATTCATATTATTGACACCCGGCTGATTCAAGTAAAGGTTTGCTTTCTAAATCTGAAGAGCGACATTTCTAAGCTCCATCTCTTTCTGTGGCACTGTTGACCTCCCCCCACTCCACTTTTTTTTTTTTTTTTTTTTTTAAGTCACAGTTTGCTCAGGAAACACCACTCTTCACATGGGTTCCTCCAGAGTCAGTGAGTAAAACAAGTTACCATGGATACAGGAAACTGAGAGACAGGAAGTAATTTTATCTATGTTTCAAAGGTATTGTTGAAAGAAAATCTCAGGAACTTATTTTTTTCAGAAACCATTAATTTGAGATTTACTAATGCACATACCTAAACATCTTAGAATTAAAAAAATGTTTTTTAAAAGGATATCTGAAAATTGTAAATATTCAAAATGAACAAACTTCAGGCATTAGCAACAGATAGCTACTGAGTAGGAAAAGTGAGTTGAGATAAGATGTAAACAGACTAACATAATTTTGGTGAATTTAGCATAAAATATTTACATTGTTTTGAATACATATTACAGACTTCAACTTTTATTCCTTTAAAAAAAAAAACAGGTAGCAAAAACAATTAAGCAATTTAGAATGGTGAACACAAATGTCCTTACACTAACCTCTGTGCTCTTCCTTTTTAATTTTTCAAAGAGATTTTTGGGTATAAAGAATAGTGAATACCACCAACTAGCATCTTAATTTATTAAGCTATATGCCTTGCATTGAAAAATGATATAAAGTTGCATACCAAATTACTGGCAAAGATTACCTTTGGCAAGAAAAGTTGGGGAAATTGAAAGAAGCCGTTTAATGACTTTTCAACTACACACACACACACACACACACACACACACACACACACACCCCTGAAATAGTGTGAATCTTTAACAGTAAAAATCTATGTATACTGTAATATTTTAAGGTAATGATTTAAAGAGTTAACTATAGGAGCACCTCGGTGGCTCAGTCAGTTCAGTGTACGACTTCAGCTCAGGTCATGATCTTGCGGTTTGTGAGTTGGAGCCCTGGGTCAGGCTCTGTGCTGACAGCTTACAGCCTGAAGCCTGCTTCAGATTTTGTTTCCCTCTCTCTCTGCCCATCCCCGGCTTGCACTCTGTCTCTTTCTTTCTCTCTCTCTCTCTCAAAAATAAATAAACATGAAAAAAAAATTAAATATAAAGAATTAAGTATAAATTGTTTATATTATTTGTTTAGTCATTAATTTTCCATAAAGCTCATTGTTTACATTTTCTAATTCTGTCATCAATATTACCAATGCTCTGACGATACAGTTCAAAAATCAGTAGTAATAGTTGTCAACTCTAACTCCCTTTTGATACTAGACCATTTTTCAGATCAAGACAATTACTTCATATAATAATATGAATTATTTCCATATTAAATATATACCTAATAGTGTGGATAGATAGGTAGATAGTATATACTATAATAGGGAATATAAATATATACTATAATAGGGAAAGATAGGATAAAATAGGCAGAGAGGGAAAGGTTAGGACCTGAGGCCCCTGGGTGGGGAAAAACACATATTTTGGAACAATGCTGGAAGCGGTTTACCACAGCAAACCCCTAAGGGTGTAAGGTCCCTCTTAAGAATATAACCTGGTCCCCTCAGGTTCCCCTCAGGAATTTGACAATAAAAATACCTAGCGAAACCATAAAACTTACGTTATACATGGGACAATATGACCAGTCTAACTCCTTACACGATGGAGCCGAGCCAATCAGGAATGGACATCCCAGTGCCTAGAGTTATCCAGCTAGCACGGACAGAATCTGAGAATGAACGAGGTGGAAGAAAACGGGGTGCTGACCAGAACCTTATAAAACAAGGACCCTTGCCTGTAGATGTGGGTTATTCACCTTTGAATGTCCCCTCCCTGTAGAACTTTCCTATTATTCTTCCTTTCTGAGCTTATACTCTAATAAACTTTTGCCTGCTGCTCATCTTGTGTCCACCTCTTCATTCTATGAAGTGACAAAACAACGGACTCCGGGAATTGAGGTAAAAAATCCTGTAACAATACTGGGTAACAGATTTTTTCTCAAAATGATTTACATTTCTCACAACTATCTTTTGTGGCTGGCTATTGTTATTGCTGTTGAGTGGATAAAGCAATTAGAAAACCACCACCAAAAATTCGAAATGACAGAGAGATGACACGAATTAGAGGTAAAGATGGAATAAGAGCTAGATTTCTCAAGTCTGCTTCGTGTTTAGTATTTTCCAAAACACGCAAAGTACAATGAGGTACATCTATCTCATGGTGTTTTCAATTGCGTCATACAACTTAAAGAGTTAGGATGGGATTCAGGACACCATATCCCAAAATACAGCACCCTGACATACTAAATATTCTAAACTGAAGGAGTATGAGAAAAAGGGAGAAGCAAGAAGGACTCTCTGTGACCTTCCCTACACCCAGTCACACCCCATTATCATCTGTCCTTCACTCTTGGAGGAGGTCATGAAAACTTCATTTGAGAGGTGCCCTCCACTATGGTGGGAGAAAAGGAGCATCCTTATCTCCAAAGACAAAGGGAACTGTGAGAAGAATCCAAACAAACAGGCCTTGCAAAATTTCCAGTTTGCTACACTTCATACCCGGTGCCCTATCATTATCTTTCCACAACTTTCCACTCTGCATCAAATCTAGCATAAAAACACATAGGTTTAACAAATCCCTCGGGATCTTCATTTCCTTTCGAAGGCTTCCGTGTCATGAAAAACTTAAATTTGTATGCTTTTCTCCTGTTATCTTGTCTTTGTCAGTTTAATTTTCAAATGCAGCCACAGAGTATGAGACAATGGAGGAAAACTTTTTCCTCTCCTACAGTTTGGAGGAAGTCAGAGAAATGGTCCATCGACATCAAAGAAAAATTTAGAGGAAAAATTACAAGGTAATAAGATCAGAACATTAATTAATTTTTGTCCTCCATTCCAGAAATATCCAAAGCAGACAAAACTATTTATTCTTATTAGGTCTTAGAAATAAAATGCAAATTACACACTAAATAAAAGTGACAAAATAAAATACATTTTGTATTTCTCATATTGTACAAACTGAGGTAAACTTAAAGTGACTACAACCAACAATAACTCTAAACAATACATCATAGGTCTCAGGATGATATCCAGCAAAAATCTAATATCCAGAAAAACAAAGTTTATAGCCTTTCTGTTCATAGGGGCTGCAGCTGTTAGAAACACGTGATCACACCTAAAGAAGAACGCAGAAATCAAAACCTCACAAAAGGGTGATAGAGTAACAGAATTCAGAGACCTCCTCATCTTACTTGGTATTGAGCACATCACTAATTAATGGCAAAACTGGCCACTAAAGTTTTAGATTAGAACTCAACTTTCCCAGCTTCCCACTGCACTTACTTGAAGGTATATTTCCCCCTACTTTAATTAGTATTATTTCACAGCCAATTCATATTGTTAAGGTAATTTAAAATCTTCTCATTAGCTGTCAATCCTCTGGTGAAATCTTCATATCATCTCCAAGGGATAATAATCCTCCCCAATCTGAACTGCGACATTTGATTTTGCTCTAGAATAATACATCAAAATGGGTCCTCATATTCCTTTTCTGATTCCTAGTGATTTTCATTAGAACTATTGCTGACCGGGACACTCAGCCTCCTAAAAGGGCTTCCTCCTTTTTCCCCCCAGGAAATTGACTCAATGAATGATTTTTCCTCTCACACCTCTTGTAGAACCTTCATTAATACTGCCTTCAAATAACCTCCTACTTCAGGTATCAGTACAAATCTATTTTCTTTTCCATTTAGAAATTCCATTACAAGAAGGCATAAATAAAAGAACAATTATTCTATTACCATCTTTTCAATATATAACCACCTATATTATATAGCTACTGATCTTATAGATCTTAAAAGTTCTGGTCTTAAAGATCGTATAGATCTTAAAAGTTACTGCTTTGGTGACAGATTAAATGAGGATGCTGAGAGGTAATGTTATCAAAGACAATTTCCTAGTTTCTGACATGAGTAACTGGGTGTTCAGAAGTGTCCAATATTGAGCAGAGCACAGTGAATTGGTTACATTATCCCCATCAAATATATCCAATTCAGTAAATTACTGAGAGCTCACTAATGTGTCAAACATTGTGCTAGATTATAAGGGTACTGAAGATAAACAACATCTGGTCCCTGATCTGAAGGAGCTCAAAGGGGTCCAATAAGACAATGAATGTTCAGTTGACATACTTGTTATAATAATACCATGTAGGCTATTCTGTAAGCAAGTACCCTATGTCTGGTGTTAAGCAGAAAAAAAAAACCCACAATAACAAAAACGTGTACAACAGTATCATCACCATAGGCAGAATTGATTTACTGAGTATATACCATTTCCTAGGCATTGGTCTAAGTATTTTACATGTATCAGATCACTTAACACACAAAACAATCCAACAGTTTAGCTCTATTTTATAGATAAGGATAGAAATGTGTTAAATACCTTGTTCAAGGTCACACAGTGAATCCAAAAGCCAGGATTCATATCCACCCAGTGTGGTCCCAGGGCCTGGACCTTAAGCCTTTCACTGTATGTTCTCAACACATGGGCCTAACCTCCAAAAAGCCCAGGAGGTGAGATATGTAAAATGCAAGCATAGAAGCAGAGCAAGCGCTGTACAACAATGAATGTATGATTCAGTAAAAACATTTCAAGAAGGCAGAAATCACCTGTAGGCAGAGAAAGTGGAAGGAGTTTCACAAATAAAAAAAAAAAATGGAAGACAAATAAAAAATGTCAAAGGATGGCAAAGATTTCAGGTAAGGCAACCAAACTGGGGCCCTTTTACCACCTATAATTCTACCCTCTTTCTCTAGTTTCCTTTCAACCTATAGCCTCTACTCTAAACTTTTTGCCATGACTTGTAATAAATATGGGGGTTTAAGGGCTCCATCACCAATGAGTGCTAACTGAAGTAGCACATGCTGCTGTCTGGCTGCACATTCAACGATTATTGTAAATGTCTCGCAAATACAAACTGAGGATCAACTCTATACAACCAGTGCGTAAAGATGGGCCAATGAAAGCTTCTTCCTGGCTGAAAGCCTGCCAATTTCTGAAAGATGAAATGGAGGCAATAGCAATGACGAATGAACAAGAAAAATGAAGAGTGTCGGCAGGCATCACATGGAAACAACATGAATGGGAAAAAGCCTCACACAGTAAATGATGGACAGCTTCAGGAAAGCCTAAATTGCTACCTTCACACACTTGGTCAAAATGACTGATAGTAATAAAATTAGTATTAGCAGTATTAATAGATAAGATTAGAGCAATGATTGAAAGACTAATATTTCACCACTTACCATTTAACACTCCTATGCCTTCAACATTTTAATGGGCACGATATATACAATGTCCAATTTAGCCTCCAAATAACCCAGAGCTGCTGGTTAGTACTACTGCCTCACAGGAGACATGAAAAAAATTAAGAACCAGAAAGCGAAAACGGGTCCGACGTCACATCAACAGTAGGTGGAGCAAACACCTAACCCAAATTTAGCTTTCCTCTCCATCATACCATGTCTTTTTCTCTCTGAAACTGCTGTATGGAGTGAAAGCAGTTCAAGGAAAGAATCCGCCAAAGTACGATGCTCCTCAAGCGACAGAGGTATACTGGCTGCACAAGGAACACCAGGAAGTACACAGGACTCGTGACTGTACTCCTTTTGTCCCCTTGCTGGAGCTAGCTGCTCTGGGACAATTATTTTCCTTTAAGGCTTCAGCCACTTTGAGGGCCTGCACCCAATAGCTCATTCTCATTCACAAACTTCTCTTAATCTCATTCTAAAACAGTTTGAGATCCTGCACCTTTAGAGTCCTCTTATTTGACTATAGTTTGGTCTCTTGCGCGTGATGTTTAAAATAAGTTTACTGCTATACAATGGTTGCTGATCAGTTAAGAGTACTGAGTGTGAGATGAGGGCCACCTTATGAAACCGGTTTGTCAGAAACCTTTAATTTGTAGACAGGGGACTGGTCCTAGATACAGAAGATATGGAGAGTGTAGTCCCATATTCACAAGCATTCAAGAGCTTTCCCTAGTAGTTAGGACAGGAAACAGAAGACACAAAGAGTCCTTCTAAGGTGCAAGGGTACACTGACCAGCACGCCCACCAGCACCCTCAAGGTGCAGTGGCACCTATCACCACTGCACAGCAGGGTGCTCCAGCACATAATCAGAATTTTAAAAATACTGCTGAATGTTTGTTTTATCAGTACCGCAGGCTTTATATCAGGAAAGGAAGGTGGGGGCATTTTACTTCTGCTACGTTTTAAGAGTAAAGTGGATTTTTACTGGAAACAAAAACCAAAATGGACTATTTCCATTCAAATTCTAAGGTAAGGGGACAAAAACACTTCAAAATACTTTACAAAGGGTGGATATTTTGGGGGTAAGAAGGGAGGGACAAAGGGATTTCGAAGCACTGACAGAAAAACAAATTCACGTTTAGCTTTAAAAAAGAAGTTTTTAAAAGGATTATAACCCTTCAACAACAACAACAAAATCAGCAAGCCCAGGAATAAGTCATTTACCTCTTTTTTCTCAAAACTGCTTTGTATACAGATAAAGGCAGTGAACCTGCGATTATGGCATCCATCGTTCATCTTCCTAAACCACCGTATCTACATCCTCCAACTTCTGCTAGAGTACAGCTAACAAAATTCAGTTTATGAATATTAATCAGCTCAAAAGTAGATATCTTACTCAATTTATGTCTGCAAAGGAAACCAGCCTATAAATTCACAGCAAGACCCAAAAAAATACATATGCACAGCCTAGTCAAATTACAAAATCATTAAAAGCTGCATCACAGAGGGGTTTTCCCAGATGAAATGAAATGATCATAACCAGTCATTACTACAAACTATACTGGATTGCATACAAAGGAAAACATTCATAAGCCAAAGATTATTTTTTGAAAAGCCAAGGGTATCTATCCCATTTGTAAACCATATAGTCAAAGGGAAGATAGGGAGTAGAACCTCACCAGGCAAGGTCCTGAAATTCCCAAGTACTCTTACTCATGTTTTATTTTCCTTATCTAACAATGAGAGAGAAGTAAAGAGTCACCAATTCAATACATCCTATAACGATTGCTCATTTTATGTTCGACTCTGACAATATAAAATTTCTAAACAACTTTCCCAGTGACACCTTACTGCCCTTTGCACAAACTTCTATATATTGAGATAATACACACTATGTTAGAAATCAGTTCAAGCAAATCTTGACGAAAAAATTAATAATAAGAGCAACCATCACTCGCACACACATACAAAATGAAAACCCTACACTTTAAGTTACACAAGGGTAAGGACTGCATCTGTTTTGCTCCTCACGGTAATCTCACCGTCTAGCATTGCAGAGATGTTCAGTTAAGTATTTCATGGAAAGGGAGGGAGAACAATCATTCAACTCTAAGGGGTAGAGTTATCACTAAGGGTGCTTTCTGCCACTCCCACTCTGAACTTAGTGTAATATGCACACCTGAAATACCACCACTTGATCATCTTATCAATTTCACACAAGAAGTAGAGGAAAAGTATGTTTCCCATCAGTTAGTCTTCTCAAATTGGCCTCTCTTATCTAGACTGTAGAGTTTGACACAGAAACTTACACAGCTTTTCTGTTGCAACAGAGACAATGTAACTTTAACTGGTAACTTGACTTCCCATAATAGCTCAACCTACTATCAGGAACCCATTTACTAAATCAGACCTACACAATGTATAGGAATCTGGTGTTTTAATTACCTATCACTCAAAATAAATACATAAATAAATAAGTAAAATTACCCATCACTCTAATCCAGCCCAATAGAATGAGCAATCCATTAGCAACTGAGATTTTTATTAATCAACTTTAGAAACAATCAATCTTGAAGACTCTCATCTTTTTGAAATTGACACAGATAATTAGTATAAACAAACATGTCCACTAATAGCTTTTCATTTCAAAATTAACTAGCATTACAATGAAAACAATTAACGATGCACAAAGATTTTCAGCATTTATTTAATGTTTGTTAAATGGCTTAGAATTTAATTATACTCTTTGTATATCATATGCATATTTTAATTGTAGCACTACAGAACAGTATAAATTATCTTATTCATTATATAAACTGGTTTTCAGAGAGACTCACTTCTCCCAAGTGTTAGAATGAAACCTTAATTCCAAATCCCACAATCTCACACTACCGCTTTTCTGAATTTATAAAAACATATTTAATGCTCAAATGACTAATTTAAATGTTAAATATACATCCTTTTCAAAGTAAATACATCTAGATTCATTTTATACTCTTGGAAAGGGTATTGACAGGCAGATAACAAAATTTATATATACAATTAATTTAACACATTAAAATATTCCTAAGCAGCTCCATTCAAAGAACCCCTAATTTGCAACAACACAACAAATCTACAAATCTACAAACTTTCCTTTTTAAGTCTGCTAAATTAGGTGTGCTAATAGGGCAAAAGTGAAGAATGATCTATCTACCTCAAATAGTACTTTATACAGTGACCAAAAAGTATGCTACACTTCCTACCAGGACTGACAAACTGAGAAATCAAATTAGCCCAATTTTTCAGGCACAAACATTCTTTGGAAGTTCAGAAAAATGTTATTTAGTTGGGAGAAAAAATGGCCCATGACTGTAGTGTAAGTATTACATTCATTCTTCATTCATTCAATAAACTTACTGTGTACCCCTTAAGGTGTTAAGCATGGTGTTAAGAACAAAAGTTGATTCATACTCAGTGTATTAATCATGGGTTATTTTCTGTATGCTGATGGTTTGACGGATGCGATCTTGATGACCCTGGAAAGAATGCCCCTCCCAAGGCTAGCCAATTCCTAGAGATAGTAAATGACTGCCTTCCGACATACATTTCATACGCAAACCATCTGATCCAGAGCCCATACTCCACTACTTCTTTCATCAGGCTCTTACACTTAGAGCCACTATCCCCCTGCTCTAATCACCAAAGAGCCAGGTAACACACAAGTGGCAAAAGTGCCTACACCCTAAAGCCTACTGAAATTATTTAAACTAGCCCATCCTAAACTTCCCATCCTAAACCTCCTCGCCCTCGCTTTCCCATTCCTTCCCATGGAAACCACAAGAAAGGTTCATGCCCACATTGTCCCCCGACTCCCTGTGCCTCCAGACCAAACTGGTGCTTCCCTGTGGTTCTGTGTGGTGTGGAGTGCATCCTCCCCTTGGGAACTGCTAAAGACAAACCATCTTTCAATGGCCATTTCCCCTGATCTGATGGCCTCACCATATCTAAATAAAAATAAAACCTGCACTTTACTTAAAGCACTCAGGACCTACTAACAATGCACTCATATTTAGTAATGTCTCCTGGACCAATAAATGATTGAATAAGCAAAGCATGAATGCTGGCAACAAACAGGCAAGCAAACACTAGAACGCAATTTCAAGACCTAAATCCTAGCATTTTCAGCATGTGACAAGTTGGGCAGGAGTGAAATGGATTTTTAAAAAATCCCCACAAGACAATGAGTAGCTTATCTTTAACAGTATTGTTTAGCAATACTGTTAGATGGAAACTATTAACTGCATGATTCATTGCAGAGAAGAAAAGTGAACAGTACCTTGCAGGCCTGTCTTTCTAGGATGTATGTTCTACTCTCCACCCAGCTCTGTCCTTACTACCCTCACCGCCCTTGCTCTAAGGCCTTGAGCTGGGGGGATGACAGAATCAAGACTGCAAAAGAATACAGGCTTCCTTATGGGAGTGATGAAAATGTTCTAAAATCAACTATAGTGATGGTTGCAGGACTCCGTGAAAAATTCTAAAAACGACCAAGTTGTACCCTTTATGTGGGTGAATTGTATGGTCTATGGATTACATGTCAGTAAAGTTGTTACACCCCCCCCCCCCACACACACACACACGTTTCTAAGACATTTTTCTTGGGAAAGACAAAAAACTGAGAACTGATTTTCACTATAGAAAAGCTACTGAGATCTTAGGTCAACGATTTGCAAATAAAAGAAAATACTATAAAATATTAAAAAAATATATGACCTAGAAGTAAAAAAGAAAAACACATCCTATTTTAAGGGATGAAAATAAAATTCTATAAAGTTAAATACTCATTTAGAAATGGTCAGTTTAAGCCAAATATAACTCAGGTAAAGCAACATGTCTACAACTTAAAAACTGTAAACTGCCTTTAATTTAAATATGTTTAAACTATACCAAAATAGTTAGTACTCTTTGGAAACTGTTACCTTGATTCAACTAGTCTAACATTTTAAAAGTCGTAAAATGACTTATCTTAGAAACTGTATTAAAGTTTTCTTAAATAATAATTAATGTTCAAGTATAGATATTATATATACTATTTTTGAGATAAACGAGAATTATGGAGAGGTACCAAGTATCAAATCCAAGCAGATTTAGTAAATCTGATACTCAGAGGAGTGTATTATAAAGGCAATTTCTCCCGGAAAGCAAGCTATCATACCTAAAACCACGCAGCTTTGCCAATCTCTTTAATTATTCAACTAGCTTATGTTAAATATTCCCCATTGGTGACTTCCTTGAATCTAAAAATAAAAGTCAAAATTCTTGCAATACTTGCTCTCAAAGAACACTTACATCTGAAATGCTTAGAATCGCATTATAAAAATGTGTCTTTGAAGGTGGAAGATGAATTGCTATTTTAGAGAAGACAGTCAAAGTGAAGTTTGATTATTCTCATTTCCAAGTAGTAGTTTTGTTTAATCTATGACTTTGGAAGAAAATTTTTTGGAAAATATTAAAGGAGATATATGTAAATAATGTTATGGTCATATAAAAATGAAATGAAGAAAATACTGCTTCCTCTACATATAAATATGACCCTAAGAAAGGCAGGATATTCAAACCTGGAATTATTCCAGCTAAAGAAAGGAAGAGGGAAACAAAAACGACTCAAGACAACTGCACTGCATAAGAAAAAAAAAAAAAGATTGCATTATGTTAAGAAGGTGATCAAGACAATAGAACAAGAATGTACACAGCAGATATCCTTAAGCTGGGGATAAGGCAGAGTACTATAAAACATCATCAAGCAGAAAGTAACATTCCTTAGAACATATGTCACTGATACACATTTTAAAAATGAATTAATGAACAGGAATACAGACACTCAATAGACCTGAAAATGTACTTAATTAACAATGAGTGCACGTACACACAGAGACTTAGGCTTCTTGAACTCTTTCCTGCAGTAAATGGATGAATAGGTGAGAAAAGAAGAGAGAAAGAAAGGAAAGAAATAAGAACAGCTAGCCTCATCTATCCAAATAGTCTGACCTTACGTATATAAACTCATTTAATCTTTACAATACTCTCACTAGGAACGTATCTGCATTTTAAAAACAAGGAAAAGTAGGCACAGGTAAGTCAAGTAAGATGGTCATGGTCATCAGCAAGTCACTACTAGCAATGAGATTTCAATGTAGTTCCGAAGTCTATAGTTTTTACCAAATTCCTCAACCAGAACTAGATTAGGGTAAAGGAGAGTTTAACAGTTTCCCAAATGGTCATTCTTGAAAGCAGTGATTCTAAACTGGAGGTTAGAGGTTCACTGGTATCTTTCTGCATTTAACGTGTGTTATCTCTAATTTACCCTCAAGAATTTCAGTACTTGGTTAGAGAAAACTCTAACATGCTTTATTAACCTTAATATTTTTTCCATTCATTAATTTATTCAACAAATGTTTACAGTGTTGGCTACTGTCCAAGACGAGGTTAACACTTCCATGTTAAAGGCCTAAATACTCTCAAGTCACTGTTTCTCCAGTAAGAAAGGAAAACAGAAGTAGAAACACAGGTAGCTGGAATTTGGTCTTCAGAAATCAGTAAGATACCACTCAATTTCAGAGTGAGGAAATATGTTGGTCTTGTGCATGTCCACCTAAGAAAGAGCACCACCCTGTATTTAAAGAAGCAAGTCCTGGCATCCAGTGGGGTCAGCTCAAAATCTGCCTTATGTTTTGTTATGCCACATGCCACACACAAGGAAAGTTAGTTTACATCTTCAGGTTATTTCTTTGCTCTATAAAAAGAAAATATTCATGCCTATACCTCAGGACTGTATTAAAAATTGAATGAGATGTAAATGTGAAACATGTGGCAATATATAAAGACATAAAGCATTACAGTATGTGTTCAATAATTATCTATTGTTATGGTGTTAGGACAAAACAACTACCTGTGGGCTTATTTCAAACTACCATATCAGAAATAAACAACACCTGCTAAGTGGATTTATTTCAGTTATTTATAGGATTTAGTTTATCCTAACTTATCATTAGGATACAAGTGTTCTTAAAGTTCCCTAAGACATAATGATCTAGTTTATTATTCTCACACAAAATCAATTTTAAGGCCTGCTTTACACCTTTAAAATTAAAAGTACAAAAAAACCAGGGGTGCCTGGGTATTTCAGTCAGTTAAGGGTCCAACTCTTGACTTCGGCCCAGGCCATAATCTCCCAGTTTGTGACTTTGAGCCCCACATTGGGCACTGCGCTGACAGTGTGGAGCCTGCTTGGGATTCTCTCTCTCCCTCTCTCTCTGTCCCTCCCCTGCTGTGCTCTCCCTCCCTCTCTCTCTAAATAAAAAAATTTTCAAATAAAGAGAGAGAGAGAGAGAGAGAGAGAGAAAGAAAGAAAGAAAGAAAGAAAAAAGAAAGAAAGAAAGAAAGAAAGAAAGAAAGAAAGAAAGAAAGAAAGAAAGAAAGAAAGAAAGAAAGAAAGAAAGAAAGAGGCAAGCAGGTAATGCCAAACTCCACAATGACAAGGGGTAAAAACAAAAAAAAAAACTGATAGTGGTGTTTAACGTCCAAATCAAAGGATTTTATATTTGCTTTATGGAAATGAAAGTTTTAACAAAGTGTGTAAACTATAACAAAATGACTTTAGCTATGCAAAGAGAAAAAAGAAATTGCAAGCTTCTTTAGAGATAATCCACAATAAGTAACAACAAATTATGTAACATTCTTTTGAATTACCAGGAGGATACTTTATAAAGTGCTACTGACATAATTTTACACGTTGACCTTATACAAAAAAGAGGACCTAAAATAAGTAATAAAATCTGATTATAAAAAAATCAAAATTCAGACAAAAGTGACATAAATTATGAAATGAACATGACCAAGTTGAAGTGAAGTGCCCACCGCTCCCAGTCACATCTTTTTTAGATCTAGACCAACACTTGTCCCATCACGGTCTACTAACAAAATTAGTACACATATATATAATACAACACTGCCCAGCAACATGCAGCAATACCAAAGGCCAAAGATAGTGCTAATATTTTGATGCTTTAAAGAAACAAAAGTATTAAAAAGCATTTCCTCACCTGTTATCAGATGGCAAAAGAGAAAGCAAAGCCAAAGCTGAAAGTTTTCTTCTTTCAGGCTGCGTAATGTTGTCCATTCGATCAACCCACATTTCAATCATATTTCCCAAAAGCTGATCCATCTGAAAAAAAGAGCAGGAGGCATCTTAAAATAGGTGAAATGCTATTTACTTGTGGAGCACTAGTGTTAAAGGCTAAGACCTCACAAGGTGTGGTTAAAGTTCAATTCCAGCAAATGACAGAACTGAAATACAAGAATTTGGGGCAAGCCTGGAGCTGGAAAGGAATAATTTGAGCAAACCGGAAAATGACTCTCATTAATCTTGAGAGCCAACTTATTCCGAGATCTAAATAGATTTAGATTTTAGTAATTTCATTTAATAAATCACCAATCCAATACACTCCTGGCGCACTAAAAAAGTACACTCATTTTTCAAAATTGTCAACTTGTACTTAGGTTATAGTTATTCACTTGGGTGATTAGATGTTTAAATATTTAAAGCGTAATTTGCTGGACTGATTTGTTGCTACTTTTAGAGGAAAGGATAGGTTGTAACCTCAACCTGCAGTATTTCAAAGAAAAATAAATCCGTTTCCAGGACATTTATATGCTACATTAAAAATAATCAACATAATACAGAATTGCTAAGTGTGCTGGTTAATTGTACCTTTCAACTCCGCCAGGCTAAGGTGTCCAATTGTCTGGTCAAATACTAGTCTAGATGTTACTGTCAAAGCAGTTTATAGATATGATTAACATGTACCAAGAGTTGACTGTAAAGAAAAGAGAGATTACCCTAGATAATGTGGATTGGGCTTCAATCAGGGGAATTTCCCCTTAAGAGCAAAACTTAAGGTTTCCCAGAAAAGAAGAAATCCTGCCTCAAGACTATAACCCAGAAATCCTATTTCAATGTTCAGCCTTTCCTAAAAAATTAGGACTCGCCAGCGCCTACAATCAAGTGAGCCAATTCCTTAGAATCACTCCCTCCCTGCCTCCTCCGCCTCCATTGTCTCATATTCTCTCTCATCCATGTGTGTGTGATGTGTATACATGCACACACATCTCTCTCCACACAAAAGATTCTCTTTTTTCTGGAGAACGTTGACTCAAAGTGTTAGAACCTATCAAGGAAAACACAACCAACTGTACTGATCATAGTGACTGAAAGTCAATCTCAGGGTTTGCTTATAAACACTTGTCGACTTATAGTACTTTTGAAAAAATGCAATTACTATCAACATCTCTACTTCATGGATTTGGGGAATATAAAATCAACCTTAAGTTCCCACACTGTTCTTCTTATATGCCTCTACATGTTTTCCTAGAAATATTTCAACTTTGTACAAGTAATAAAGTCAAGGAAACACATGTTCAAGACAATTACTTATATTTGAGTTCTGCTAACTGTGTGCTGCATCCTAGGATGCAATGAAGTCACAAAAGGCTTATAATTTTTCAGAGACACAGAGAAATATCTGTCAGATACCACAGGAATTCTTCTTTATGATGACTTTCTATCTTTGGGAAGTACTACTCAGAAATCCAGGTAAAACAAAACGAAGTTGCAGGTGTCCAATCGGACTCCAAAGTTTGAGAATCTGAGTGGTGCCCAATAAGCATACATATTCCATTAGTAAGTAATTGTGGCAATTTAAGAATGAAATAAATATATTATTCTTTCTTTAGACTTATATATTGTTTTTCAGTTAACTACTAAATTATTAGGACTAAAGTACATATTAAGCTGCATGGAGCCAACCAGTTAATAAAAGAAACCATGAGATATTTTTATTTCTTCTGGCTTATGAGCACTGTGAAAATATTATAGACACACTAAGGGCGCCATGAACCATGACAATTTGGTAACTTCTGATATATATCACTTGTCTTCAAGTCACATTTAATTTGGAAACAAATGGTAGAGAAGCTCTCTAGACTTCCTACAATTAATACCTAGTAAGCAAGATTTAAAAAATAAACCATAACCACTGTAAAAGCAAATATCAAGTTAACATTGAAATGTAATGTATACAACTAAAACTACAATAAAGTATCTGGCTGGAATAAGGATGCAATCAGCAAAGACAGATGTCTCTGTAGTCTATACATTTATTTCCTTGATTACAAAAATAATAACAGCACAAAACAGTGAATGTGTGGGGACTTTAATTAAATAAGCAATTCGAACGCAGGGGCTCAGCAAGCTTTTTCTGTAAAGGGACAGTTAGTAAATATTTAAGGCTTTGTGGACCTTATTGTCTCAGTCATAAATATTCAACTCTCAACATTAGTCGTAAACAATATGTAAAGAAATGCACATGGATGTATTCCAGTACAAAATTTTGGAAAACTTTCATGTGTCAGTAAACACTACTACTCTTTTTTCAACCATTAAGAAATATAAAATCCATTCTTTTTCTTTGTTTATTTGTTTATTTTCAGAGAGAAAGAGAGACAGTGTAAGCAGGAGAAAGACAGAAAGGCAGAAAGAATCCCAAGCAGGCTCTGAACTGTCAGCACAGAGCCTGACATGTGGCTCAATCCCACGAACTGTGAGATCATGACCTAAATCGAATCCAAGAGTTGGATGCTTAACCAACTAAGCCACCCAGTTTATAGACATCCCTATAAAAACCATCCTTAACTCATAGACTTTACAATAACAAGCAGCAGACTGAATCTGGGCCATAGGCCATACATAGTCTGCTGACCCTGTGAACACATCAATAGAGCCAAAACAAGGATGAAGCAAAAAAAGTGTGTGGGGTCAAAATTTAAGGAGGTGCTCACTCTCAGCACCTCACTTGCCTCATCCAAACCTGGCCCTGATAATAAATGCATAGTTCCCAATACTATAGGAATGCCTAAGAAAGACCCAACTAAAGCTTAGGAGACTAAGGCAAAGTTACCTAGAGGAGCTTAGTTTTGTTTTTGTTTTTGTTTTTTTAAGTTTATTTATTTTGAGATAGAGAGAGAGTGTGAGCTGGGAAAGGGCAGAGAGAGAGAGAGAGAGAGAGAGAGAGAGAGAGAGAGAGAGAGAGAGAATATCCCAAGCAGGTTCCACAATGTTAACACAGACCTCAGCGTGGAGCTCAAACCCATGAACTGTGAGATCAGAATCTGAGCTCAAACCAAGAGGTGAATGCTTAACCAAATGAACCACCCGGGAACCCCTAGAGGATTTTAGTTTTAAGGCAGAAGGAAACAAGATGAAGAATCAAGCTAAGGAAGGTGAGAAACTGGGACGGGGTGTTTGAGGGAGAGGGAATGAAGAGCCTGTAGGCAAGTACTCTGGAGCAAGAGGAAGGTAAGTGCTCTCAAGAAAGTGAAAAGTGTTGGGGCGCCTGGGTGGCGCAGTCGGTTAAGCATCCGACTTCAGCCAGGTCACGATCTCGCGGTCCGTGAGTTCGAGCCCCGCGTCAGGCTCTGGGCTGATGGCTCGGAGCCTGGAGCCTGTTTCCGATTCTGTGTCTCCCTCTCTCTCTGCCCCTCCCCCGTTCATGCTCTGTCTCTCTCTGTCCCAAAAATAAATAAAAAACGTTGAAAAAAAAAAAAAAAAAAAAAAAGAAAGTGAAAAGTGATCTGCGCAGTGAATAGCTGATCATGAAGTTCCAAAAGGAGGCTAAGGGATGAGGCTAAAGGAGTCAAGAACTAGATTATGGTAAGCTTTTGTAGGCAAACCTATCCTGGAAGCATATGGACATTTTATTTTCATAATGTAGTATTATCAATTAGTACTGAACATAGGCATTTGTTGGACTCCCCCCTCCCCTAAATCCCACATTGAAAGTAAAGAAATATAAAAAGCAAAGGATTAATCCCATAGAGTCCAAGAGGAGAAACTACACTAGGTAAAGACAGCAACAGTGTTTGGAGGATGGCCAGTGCATGAAACAATCTTAAGTGACTGGGCAGAACAGCAAAGTCTGAAGCCAAGCTGCCTGCCAAGGAAATAACAATAATGTAAGCAGATGTGGTCCTCAGAATCCTGCAATCATCATGCCTCAAAGAAGGCAGAGGTGAGGCACAGAGCTCAAGACAGGAAAACTGGCTGAGAATATGTATAAGAAACAATCAGAACCTTGTAGATCCCCTTTCCCACTCCTGAAATAATTCAGAGACACAAAATCTGAACAATTAAAATCAGAGAAGCTCCAACTCAAGAAACCAAGAAGAGAGGAAGGCAAGGTGAGGTATAAAGTCAGAGAATTTAAATGAAAATCTAGATGCTGAATGGTGAAACATTCTCACCGGCAAAGCCCTTTCCCCCACCCTGACTTCCACAACAGTTGTTCATACTAAAAGAGAGGCTATCCCTCAGGAGAAAAAAAAAAACAAAAAACAAAAAAACAACAAAACAAACAAACAAAAAAAACCACCTACAAATACTGTGACTTTCTAGTAAATTTCCCTAGACCACGCAATATCCCCAAAGTTCTAAGCTCTAAATTAGGTGATTAGTCTAAAAAGTTTTCATCATTCATTCAATATAAACAAGTAACCCTGAGAGACTTTGCACAACAAATGCTTAGAAGAAAAAGTACTCTAATGGTGGCTTCTGCAATAAACCCAGCTCCTTTCCCAAAGATACGCTATCATTCTTAGTTTAACTTGGCCTACTCTACTATCTCATACTGTTCTCAAGTGTTGAGAAGAGACAAACCTATCACCAAAACCCTTGCTTGCTTCAAAGCTATCTGGATTTACTGGAATTCATTTGCCTAGCCCTAATTAATTCCTGCATGTATTTTTGATGTTCTTCAAAACTGCTTAGAGTCAAAAGCAGCCATCTGAACTGGAATACTATTTTATTCACTTTCATTCCCTTCGTCTCTACGCTCAAACATGATGGCTTGACATGTTTTTGTTGAATTCTTTGAGGAAAAACAAATGCCCTCTTCGTCATGAAAAATGAAAAGAGAAAAGATAAGAAGGGTTCCATAAAAGGCTTACGCTCTAAATACCAGGAATGAAAGAAGTCTGAACCAATAATAACAGCTCTTTCCTCAATCTTTCACACTGTCAACGGGCTCCAACAGTCCCAGCAATAGCCACTGTTTGTGATTTCTCTTTAATATGAAATTTAACACCGTGGAGGTGGCCTTTTCTTCTCATCTATTTTTTTTAAATGATGATTATTTGAGATAACATGGAAACATAGATAGGAAATTACAGAAAATTTTCTGTACGACTTTTTAATGCACCGCGTTAAAAAAAACAAAACAAACAAACAAAAAAACCACAGTAAAAAAAGCTTCCCCACGTTGGATTTGACAATGATTTCTCGAATATGGCAGAAAGGCACAGGCAATAAAAGGAAAAGAAAGGCAAACTGGACTTCTTGAAAACTAAAAATTTTGTGTAGCAAAAGACGCTATCAGCAAAGTAACAAAGGCAACCCACAGAACAGGATAAAATATTTGCAAATCATTTATCTGGAATTAATATCTAAAACACATAATATCTAGGAATTAATATCTAGAACACATAAATAATTCCTCAAACTCAACAACAAAACACAATCTGATTGAATGAAGGGCAAAGAACTTGACTAGACATTTCTTCAAAGAAGAAAAACACAAATGGGCAATGAGCATATGAAGAGACAGTCTACATCACTATTCATTCACAAATACACGGAGATACCACCTCACACACATTAAGGTGAACACTCTCAAAACAACAACAACAACAAAACAGAAACAACAAGTGTTGGCAAACACTGGAACCCTTGTGCACAGTGGGCAGGAATTTGAAATGGCACAGTTGCTGGGGAAAAGAGTATGGTGGTTCCTCACAAAATTAAAAATAGAATTACCATATGGCCCGGGGATTCCACTTTCAGGATACCAATCCAAAAGAAGTGAAAACAGTGACTTCGAGAGGTAAGTGTAAAGCCATGTTCATAGTAGCTTTATTCACAGTAGCTAAATTGTGGAAGTAACCCAAGCATGAAAAGATAAGCAAAATGTGGCATACACATACATTGGAATATCTTTCAGCCTTAAAAAGAAAGTAAAATCTGACCTATGTTACAACAAGGAAATTATGCTCAGTGATGTAAGTTAGTCACAAAAAGGCAAATACTTTATGATTCCATTTACATGAGGTACTTAAGAGTAGTCAAAATCACAGGCATAGAAAGTGTAATGGTGGTTGCCAGCAGCTAGGAGAGTTATGGTTTAACGGGTGTAGAGGTTCAAGTTTTATAAGACTGGAAGAGTTAAATAGATGGATGGTGCTGATGATTGTACAACATTATGAATATATTTAATACCACTGAACGATACACTTAAAAATCACTGAGGGTAAATTTTATATGTATTTTATCACACACAAAAAAGGGAAAAAAATGTAGTAGACAGCTCTCTTCTCGCAGCACAATGAACACATCTCTAACATAGTGCTCACACTATCATTGTGAAATTACCCATTTAAGTATTCTCTCCCTTAAGATTACTCTAAGCTTGTCAAAACAAATGTCTCCAGTGTGTAGTGTAAAAGTGTCTGATCCAGGATGGATAGGAGGCAGTGTAGAGTGTTCACTGAGAGAAGAGGCTCCAAAGTTAGGTTGCTGGAGTATACACAGCAACTCCATCACTTACTAGTTGTGTAAAATTAAGCAAGCTCGTAAATTTCTGGAAGCCTCGGATTTCTTATATGAGACATGGAAATAAAAATACTATTATTTCAATAGGTTGTTGTAAGGATTTAATATAATACATGACACTTATATTGTTGTTAAATATACTGTTATTTTAAAAATCACTCAACAAATTTTGCTGAACTGAACTAAATAAACTCCTTTAACTGTTTTAATATTATCCCATCACAGCTAAATTTAATGAAGGTAATGAAAAATCTTACATATCTATTCATCTAAACAAAGGCTAGGAGTTCTAATGATATTTAGATATTATCTAGTGATAATATCTAAATGAAATTCTGGAAAAGCCATATACATTCTCAAATTTGCACTTCCTTGATCTAGATTTCCTTTAAGTGGAAATAACACATCTGTTATTCTTTGTTTTATTTCACAGAGATTTTACAAATTGCCTCCATTCTAAAGACATCGTTCAAGTACTTTCCACCTTCTGGATCTTACAAATCTGAAAAGATTAAGGACCTAAAACACAAAAAACATATTTTAACATAATGTATATAGTCTCAAGTAACCAACTCACTTAAGAACCTTATTCCATACTTGCCCTGGTGGCTGGTTTCAGTTACAGTATTATTTTAGTAAGCTTTTGCTGATAACCTTATTTCCCACAATAATTACGAAGGAATCTCACTGCATGACATTGCAAGAGAGCAAATAATTTTATGTCAAGTATTTCTGCTTCAAGTATGAATAAATAAAAATTGCAACCATAAACAAATGAAAATTCCATCCTATGGCTAAGCAGAATACAAGTGTCTATTATGAAGAGAACAAGGGTAAATTTCAGTTGCCATTCACAGATTCCTTTTTCCTTCTTCTTCAAAATTACAGGTATAATGTAAGTTATTAAAAATTTTAAATATAAAATTTTAAATACTACAAGACTTTTATAGAGTTATTTCACCAAATTATTTCCAATCCTTATTTGAATAAAGACTGAATTTCTTTAATTTAACTAAACTGATTCTTACCTCTTGATTAAATTTATGTGCCATCTCATTAAGAAGCGAAGAAAAAAAACTAGTATTTTGTAGCAGGACTCGACCCATAACTCCAAGATATGTTGACATCACGACAGGATACCTCTGTAAAAATAAATGACAGCACACATAAAATTATGTCAGGAGTATAGGTAGGAGTCAAAATTAGGTAGGAGTATAAATAAGAACAATTACGGACACAGTAACAGTCAACAGGGATATACAATAACATTCTACATCAAAACCCCTTCTTTAGGATAAAGTGCCAGTATTATCTGAGTTTGAAGTAACTTACTAAATATATGTCATACAAGGTCAAATCAATGTGTTACATATATGTTATATGGATTATAAACAGAAACACAGAAAGAATATTTACCGATGGCTTATTTATTCATATTACTGTGAATACTCCAAAAGTACATAGTTACATGGATCAACTTAAAAGAGTGACTTCAAAAAAAAAAAGCATTATTTACATATATTTAATAAGTGCTACAACTAGCACTGTTCTTTTCCATTCCTCTGCTTCAAATCTTTGTGGATGAATACACATGCATATGAGTAAGAGACATATGTTTAAAAAAAAAAGCTATACTTTGTGGAGAAGGAAAATGCAAAGTTGGATAACTACCCTGAAAATTACTTGATATACTTCAAAACACTCCCATTATAAGAAAAGGTCTCTGTTTATCTGTAATAATAAAGAAAAAGTATTTTTCCAACGAAGAAGGAAAATAAAAGTAGATTGCTCAGGCAGTTAAACATCCGACTCTTGGTTTTGGCTCAGATCATGATCTTGCAGCTCCGTGGGCTTGAGCCCCACGTCAGGCTCTGTGCTGGCAGTGTGGAGCCTGCTGGAGAGTCTCTTTCTCTCCCTCTGTCTCTGCCCCTCCCCCACTCATGCGCGCACGCTCTCTCTCTCTCTCTCTCTCACACACACATAAATACATACATACATACATACATAAAACTTAAAGAAAAAAAGTAGAATCCTAGAATCCAATACTACTACTCTTAGAAGCTTAAGGAAAATCTTACCTCTCCTTCTATAATACCTCTGAAAACACAGGGTAGAATTGGTTGAAACATTTGTGGGCCTAATACTGGGTTCACTTTAAGGGCGTTTTCCACAACCTAAAAATCAGAAAGACATACTGGTAATACTTAATAATGCAAGTAAATGCTTCATGCAAATACAGGTAAAGAAAACAATGAATTAAAGAACACACACTAAATCTCAGAATACACAAACACATATGATATATTCAATATTCCAACACTAGATGCACTTTTACAATCCATTAAAAATCGATTTGATAAAAAAAGTGATATAAGGTGTATAATATATAGACATAGCTTTACATATCACATAGAGTAATTAATCACATTCTAATAACAGATATCATTCTGTTAATGTATCACATTTGCATTATAAAAAACCCTTACAAAACGTCACACCAACAGAGGCAGCAAAAGGCATTTCATAAGTGTTTGCTTTTTTGTAGTAATTAAGACAGTATGGCACTGGCACAACAACAGACACATAAATCAGTGGAAGAGAACAGAAAGCACAGAAATAAACCCATAATTATATGGTCAATTAATCTTCAACAAAGGAGGCAAGAATATGCAATGGGAAAAAGACTGTCTCTTCAACAAATGGTACTGGGAAAACTCAACAGCTACATGCAAAAGAATGAAACTGGATCATTTTCTTACACCATATACAGAAACAAACTCAAAATGGATTAAAGACCTAAATGTGAGATCCAAAACGATAAAATTCCTGGAAGAAACATAGGCAGTAATGTCTTTGACGTCTGCTGTAGAAACACTTGAGTCTCCTTTGGTGAGGGAAACAAAAGCAAAATGCAAGCATTGGAACTACACCAAAATAAAAAGGTTTTGCACAGCAAAGGAAACCATCAACAACAAAAAGACAATCTACCAAGTGTAAGAAGATAATTGCAAATAATGTATCTGAAACGGGATTAATATCCAAGACATATAAATAACAGACAATGCAATACCACCACCACCCCCAAAAAACAAATAATCTGATTAAAATGAGATGACAAATAGGTATTTTTCCAAAGAAGACATATACATTGCCAACAGACACATGAAAAGATGTTCAGTATCACTCATCATCAGGGAAATAAAAATTAAAACCAAAATGAGGTATCATGTCACACCCAAAAAATGGCTAAAATAACTGAGGACGTGGGGAAAAAGGAACCCTGTTGCACAGTTGGTGGGATTGCAAACAGGTGCAGCCGTGTGGAAAACAGTATGGACCGACCTCAAACAATTATAACTAGAAGTACCTTATGATTCAGTAACCCATTACTAGCTATTTGCCCAAAGAAAATGAAAACACTAATTCAAAAAGACATACGCTTTATTCTATGTTTATTCTAGCATTATCTCCAATAGCCAAGATACGGAAGCAACTCAAGTGGCCATCCACAGATGAAAAGATAAAAAGGATGTGGTACAGATATACAATGGAATATTACTCAGCCATAAAAAAGAATGAACTCTTGCCATTTGCAACAACACAGATGGATCTAGAGGGTATTATGCTATATGAAATAAGTCAGTGAGAGAAAGACAAATACCATATGATTGCACTCGTGTGGAATTTATGCAACAAAATAGTTTACAAAGAAAAAAAGAGACAAGCCAAAAAAATAGTCTTAAATACAGAGAACTGGTGGTTACCAGAGGTGGTAGGTGGGAAGGTGTATGATATAGGGTGAAGGGGATTAAGAGTACACTTTTCATGCTGAGAACGGAGTCATGTGCAGAACTACTAGATCATTATATTATATACCAAAATAATGTATGTTAATTATTTTTAAAAGTATTGGCTTTTAAGCGAGAAAAGGGAAGTTAATAAAAACTATACTCACTCTCCAAAGGTGAATCCACCTTCCAAGTTTATCAATAAATTAGACAAAAAAGGCTTGTTGCATACATACTGTATATTTATTAAGTGAGAAATAATCTTATTTCATTTATAATATAATTATGTAAGTTACCAATCATCAACACTGATTGTTACAGGTGAAAATTTTGAAGTGTGAGTGAAATGGGTTCCCTCTATAACAAAGATAGGTAGCATGAAATTCAAAGTAGAGTGAGATTTTTTGTTTGTTTACTTTTGTTATATTTTTTAGGGAGCAAGAAGGGCAATAGGCAGGAAGCAGCAATGAGGACCAAGAAGGAATTTCCCATGCTTATAGTACCACTGCTGGAGAGGTAAGAATGAAACCAGACACCATTTGAGAGGTTTGTGGGCAGGTAGTAGACTCAAGGCAGAGCCAAGCTGCCCTTAAAACTTGTAGCATTATTTCTCAAGCGTGATGACTGACATTCTGAGTGGGATAAGGATTTACTGTTCAGGACTACTCCATGCATTGAGGGGCTTTTAGCATCTCTGGTTTCTGTTCATTATCTGCCAAGAGCATACTCCAAACACGATCACAATCAAATACATCTCCATGCATTTTGAAACATTGTCAGGATTAGCAAATAGTCCAAAGAAAAGTTTAAAAATACAAAAACTCTGTGGGCCAAGCAATATTCTATCTACTAAGAGATACAGGATAAAAGATATCATCACAGCTCCTGATTAAAAGCAACCAGAGATGAAATTCTGAAGATAATTCAATCTAACCACAATAAAGTGTATTTAAAAAAAGAGAGAGAGATTTGGAATAAAGATGGGGAAATATGTAGATAAACTAGTAAACTGAGAGAATCTCAGAGGTAGATGCTACCACCAAGTCTCTACTTTAGCTATGAATGGAAAATAAATCATCTGCTGATGTTAGACAAACATTTAACTTCATTCCCTCCTGATACTCTGCTATGATTACAGTACAAGGATTTTAAAGGGAGGGAGCATAATTTTAAAAGGACCACGGGATGAGAGATGAACACTGGAAGACACAAAGAAGAAATTAAAAAAGTAATTGACTTATCAGGTCACAAAGAGCTAAAAACCTAAGGTTGCAATGGACAGAGTGGAGAAGCAACTTAATTTACACCATCTATCTTCTTGCTACCTCTCATCAAAACCCACAGAAATTAGCAGAATCTCCTTTGGAAAATAGAGTATAGAAAAAGCTAAAACTAAGACTGACTGAAAGTCTATTTATGGAACAGATTGCCCGATATTCCCAAATCTGCACATCTTGGGCAACTGACCATCTCTCTCCCCATGGAAGACAGTGTATTATCTTGAAAGGCTCTAAAAGAGTTTCCAGACTAGGAGACCCCAGTAGTGCCTAGTACAATAAATTAAAATCAACTGACATCAAGGCACATCATTGTAAAATCTCGGGATACCGGGAACAAGAAGCAGCTACAAGCCTGGGGCAGAAGAGGAAGGCCGGGGAGTGAGGATAGCTCTGGAAGAGACTTCATCAAGAAAATTAAAGTAATAAAATACCTGATGGGTCAAAGCATCTGAATGTATTGAGCAGAAACTACTGGCAAAGAAAGTAGTGCATATAAAAAATTACACCACAAAAATTATTAATTCCAAAGATTACAGAGGCGTGTGCAGAAAAGGAGTAATCACACATTTAGATCGTTATGATTTTCAAAGTATAAATTCACTTAAATGTATCATTCAGTACAAACCAGCTGTTAGTATGCATTTTCTTTATATATAAAGACAGTTACTACTGTATAAAGGACACACAAATATTTCAGGACTAAAATGGAATCTTTGTATTCAAAAAGGTTAGGAACCATAGCTATGGAAGATGAGGTTGTTTCTGAAAAATTATGTACCAAAATGCTATTATGAGACTTGGAGCAGGGATTGTGAAACAGAATCAAGAGAAAATTTAAAAAATAGAACTGATAAGATTTAGAAAACCAATTGAACAAGTTAACCAAAGGTGAAAAAGTCTGGAATTAATCCTAGTTTTCATGTTTGACCAATGGTACAATTGTGGTCCTGCTAATAATAATGAGGTTTTATTGTGGACATGATGAACCTCAGAAGTGAAAATCCATGGAATGGTCCTTTTTAACTTCCACACATGACATTTCACAGTCCACTTTCCAAGTAAGATAAAGCAGTTTTGACTTAAAAGCCACAGAGCTCAAATTATGACTATTTCCACTGAAGAAGGCACCTCTATAAACCTAGGATCAAAATCCTTCCGAACATTTTGATCAGCAGCACTGCCTTCCATTCTAAAAAAATTTTGAAAAATCCATCTAATGATTTCAGGGGTAATAAACAATTCTGTATATATCAAGTGAAATGCAGTACACACAGATGGCCAAACAGAAGAAAATAACTCTAAAGACAACTAAAGTAATCAAAGATACTTTAAAATAAGGTAATATACAGATATTAATAGAATTTAAATCATAACTTACTCTTCTTAGGAGGGGAATCATTATGTTCTCAGGAATTCTAGCTTGTGTGATGTGTTTTAATCAGTTCAGTTTTATTCTGATGCTCAAACTGTCCCATCATTAGCCAAGTAGGAGCTCCTTCAAATTGATTCCTGTATCCTTTTCATAGACTCCCACCTTCTCTTCCTTCTGACACAAAGAGATCTCTCCATTTTATCTTGAGTATCTCTTGTCTCAACTCTGGAGCCAACCAGCAGGAAACAACATTTACAGGCCACAATCTATGTTCTAGGATTCTATGCCACAATCTATGTCACTGGATTAACACTGCTTCTAGGTCTTTCCCTTAGACAGCTTTAAGAAATCTGTTTTCTCTTCCGAAAAGTATACACCATAAATTCACCAACTCCAGCTAACATTATAGTGTTTGACATAAATTCTTTGATTTTGTATTTCCATCTTTCTCTTACAGTGAAAAATCTCAGATTGTAATAACATTAACTTGTTTCTTACTAATAAATACAAGATTCTACATATATACTTACAGGTTTCAAAATAACCATACTAATAATTACTAATGACAATAACACTGTTGAATGCAATTTATAATTTCCGAGTGTTTCTTTTTGGTCTAATATTGTATCCCACCAGGGAAACACATGTAAAATACTATGTACTAAAGTTACTTGAAATATTCTTCTCAGATGGCTATGGCACCAACATAATAATAGATGCAAATGTTTTACCTGTTTTTGATCTTTAGGAACTACTTCTGCTTTATTATTTTAAATCCTGTAAAGCATCTATTTGACTCCAAAACCTAAAGCAAACAACAGGCATACAACCTGAAAGATCTACCTTTTACCCTCTCTCCCTCTTCCCACTCCATAACCACCTTTATTAATTTATTTGTCCATTGTTCTGTATGTTGTACTCTTGAAACAAGAAAATTCCAGACACTAGTTGTCGTTTATAATCTCAAAATCATTTGAACACTATTATACAGAGGTCATCTTCATTCCTTTTTAAGCTGCACAGTACTTTTCCATGTGGTTTAATAAGCTGGGGTACCTCCAATCATCTAATTACCTATTACTAATTATTTTTTATCATTCTGCTATTATAAATTAAACTTCTACACTTTGGTTTTAATCCATCCCTTTTCTGAATATACTTGGAACAGACTATATTTTTTAAATCTGTCAAAAAAATGCAGGCTTTTAGCTGGTATCTTCCACTCAAACCATTTTCTTGTTTTAGGCTTATACTGCAAACACAGTGGTTAAAGGCATGGATCCTGAAGTCAGAATGCCTATGTTTATATTACAGATCCAATACTTAGTAGGTGTGTGACCTTGGACAAAGTATTTACCTCTTTGTGATTTAATTTCTCATCTGTAAAATGGGGACAAAAACCAGTACTATCATCATAAGTTTATGTGAGGACTGTTACGTGCTTAGCAATATGTAGTATATATGTTAATATTAGATCTATTATTATTATTATTACAGAATAAATTATACCTTAAAAATATTTGTGCCATCTTAAGTCTTACTACAGTGAATGAAAGCAACATGACTCATTACTGGTTGATAAGACCATGACAAGAGAGTTTCTAAACTCAAAATGATATGTATTCATATAGACAAATTTCAAATTAAAGAGAGGTGAGTAATTCAAATTTGAGTATTTTTAGAATTGTATTCACCTAGATAACTTGTTCTGAGTCACAAAATATAATAAAGTCTATTTTTGCTCTTAACCATTTGCTTCTAAAGCAGGTATACTTGTCTCTCTAGCCAATTTTTGTAACATTATAATTTTCTGCTTCAAAGAATAAAGCAGCTACTTCTAGATAGTGTCAGAAATTAGTGTAACAGTGACATTTAGCCAAAAATGTATTAAAAATGTTATATGGCTTACTATATTAAGAAACAGTATCTTAGAGGTATTAAAAATGAAAATAATGAGCTAATATTAAATATTATTATAGCTTTACTGGAACTCTGAGAATAGGAAAATGACAAAAATTTTGAGAACTCTCTCAGTTTTCAGGTACAGGCATAAAAGCACCATTGTCCTAAAATATTCCTTCATTTAAAAAACACAAAGAATTTATTCCTAGTTGCCAAACTCCTAGTATTTATCATCAATTAAATGATAAGATCTAGCCTCTGAGATTTCAAATAAAATACACAGGTTTAGTTATAGCAATGTTTACACAAAAATAGTGTTAAATGTTGTATGAGATGGCCAATTTTTAATTCAAGTACTCATATCCTATCAAGGAACTCCTGTCGCCGTATGTCCGAAGAAACTGGTTTAATCTTTAACTTTTGTTAAATGGTACAAATATTTTAACGTACACTTGCATGATAACTGATTTGTGCTGAACTACTAAATCAAATATTATTAGGTACAATTAAGAAACAAGATATCAGGGGCACATGGATGGCTCAGTCAATTGCTGGGCGTCCAATTTCAGCTCAGGTCATGATCTCACAGTTCCTGAGTTCCAGCTCCGTGTCGGGCTCTGTGCTGACAGCTCAGAGCCTGGATCCTGCTTCAGATTCTGTGTCTCCCTCTCTCTTTGATCTTGTCCCACTTGCGCTCTGTTTCTCTCTCAAAAAATAAACATTAAAAAAAATTTTTTAATAAAAAAAAAACCAACAGTGATACCACCTTTCACATGAAAGGAAAAAGGAGAGGCAAAGAAATTTTTTTCTAGTAAATTTGGTAATTTCCACAATAAAAATTTTTTAAAAGACTATGCTACTATTTTGGAAAGCCAGAAAGAATTAAATAAAATTAATTTCAAAGAGCCAGCTGAGATATACAATTCTTGATAAAAAATGAAGCTTTATCATTGTGTAAATAGCCTTAGTTTTGAAGTTTTAACTAATGTATTTTTTACTTTAAATAAACACTTATTTAGAAGAAATGTTCAATAGAAGAGGTGGAATAACTTGGTTTGTTTTGGTTTTCTTACAGCCAAAAATCTTAACCAAATGAATTATATGGCCTACAAGTTTGGTAGCCTAACTTTCTCCGAAGGGAGATATCGGACGAGTACTTAATTATATAATTAGGTAAAAATAGCCAACACTTATACTACCTGATTACATGGTAGGCACTGTGGTGAGTTCTTCACACATGTAAGCTCATGTGATCCTCCTCTCAACTCTAGGATACAGGTAGTTTTCCTGCCCATTTTCAAGACGGAAAGTGAGGAACACAGTAACCTGCTCACCTTCCACAGCTGTGAAGGAGCAGGGCCAATATTCCAACCCTGGCAAGTTTCACTTCAATCTGGAGTCTCACCCACCATGCTAGACCGCTTTAATTATATTATTTCGTTAAGAATAGAATTAAAAATAGTCAACATTCCCCTTATGACACATCCTAAAAATCTGCATCATTTTTCAAATGAATTTCACAATACCCATTCCATATGGCTCAGAACAATTTGTCCTTCAGAAATTATTAATACCACGACAAAGCAGGAAAAAGCAAAAACATTCCAATTCAAATTTTTTGGGAGGTGTTTAAAACTAAGAAACAACCTCTTTTCTTAACCACTTAAAATATAGCCATTAAAATTTAGCACAGAGGACTTCAGATAATGCAGTTACAAATTATTAAAATTTCATGTGGCACAACTCCTTACATTAACAAATGAGAGAAGTTAGGCCCAGAATATACTCCAGATGGATGCGCAAAGTACAGGCCAAGAGGGAATCTTGGTATGTTTCAGTTGGTATTTCTGCTGGACATAGGGATAATCACTGTGCAATCCTTAATGTAAGAATTATGGATTCCCTTGCTTCCAAAACACTTACACTGTATGCATTCAGAGAAAAGAGAATACATAATTTAATGAAGTTAGGACCATGGAAAAGCTTAGTCTCCTAGAGGAGAAAGATAGATACACGCACGCACACACACACTCCGAGAGAGAGAGAGAGAGAGAGAGAGAGAGAGAGAGAGAGAGAGAGAGAGAAATCTATAAAGATACCGTCAAAATGAGAAGGCAATTTCCTTTCAAATTTCTTTCACTCCTATATTGCCAGTCATTTTTTCCTCAGGTAGAATTAAGGCCCAGTGTTGACTTTTTTTTTTTTTTTTTTTTTAAATATCTTCTAGTTCTAGGGAAGAAATTATCACCCAGGCAAAAGATGAGGCTAGGATTACCTAAGACAGATGAAGTTTCTCAGTAAAATTATATATTGCTGCTACATCAGTTTGGTTAGGGCATAAATGTATTAAAAATTCGCAAGAACATTTTTGTACACAACATGTCCAGTGTTACTTAAAATCTTTGCAGCTTAGAGAATCCTTTGAAAGTAGTGGGAGTGAGGACTGAGAAAACACATGGCAGCAGACCAGGCCTCAGGCATCCAGGGTCTCTATAAGCCACAGATTCCTATAATTACCCCTTCAGAGCCCCATGCTTCTTTTCCAACTGTGGCTCACATTCTCACCCTTTAACCCTATACTAAAAAAGAAAATAAATATGAAATTAAAACCAGAGTTCTGCCATATTTTTGTTCTATTTGCCCTATTTTTATTTTACATTATCTTGGCTTTCAGTTTCTATAGTGATTTCAAATCCAGAGCAGCAAAAATTGGACAGTGCGATGAAGAAAATAATGCGTTTGATAAAGGGACTTTGTGTGAAGAATCAGAATTAACCAAAGATCTTCTTATTTCAACTCCTGTTAAAAGCCTTTCTACAGTATAAGAATTCTCTTAAAGCCTAAAGACATTGTTCTAATATATAAATGAACCATTCGTATCTATTTTAACATCAGCAATGTGTAATTCATTTAAGAATGGTCAGATGAATAATACTCATAGCCCCCCACGTCGCCAGAAAGTACAAATATACGCATCATCTTGCAATTATATCTCTGCCTCAAGAGTGACAGGCATCAGGCAGCTCTAACCTTGTCTCTTCTTTGACTGAAAACACCAAGGTCACATGTCAGTTTGCTACACTTCTCACCTAATATTATTATCTACATCTTCAATTATTGCCATTTTGCCAACTCTCTCAGAAAACAAACTCCTGCCCCCCCCCCCCTTGAAGCTAATCTTTCCACAAACGCTCTAGATTCGAAATCCCAATTCTTTCTATCATCTGGAGCCATCCTTCCTTCTATTGGGTCACTTTCATCTACAAAACACTCAGGTCAAGTTCTCCTTGCTGCATCTCCACACACAAAAGCCATCTTTTTAACAGTAAATGTTACAGGTTGAATTGCTCCTGCCAAAAAAATACGTTCTAATCCTAGGCACCTGTGAATGTGACCTTAGTTGGAAACAGGGTCTTTGCAGATATAAATAGGTTAAGATGATACAATTAGGATAGACCCATAATCCATTATGACTGGTATTCTTACTAGAAGAGAAAAAAGAGATATAAGGAGAATGTCAAGTGACAATGGAAGGCAGAGATTGAAATGATGCATGCACTAACTAAGGAAGCCAAAGATTGTTGGCAATCACCAAAAGCTAAGACAAAAACATGGAACAAACTCTCTCCCAGAGTCCAGAGAGAACATGGCCACGCCAATATCTTGATTTTAGACTTCTGGTACGTAGAACCCTATGAGAAACGTAATTACTATTATACATTGACTTCTATTGTTGTAAGTCACCCACACTGGTACTTTGTTATAGTGGCCCTGGGAAATATATATAGTCCTTAACAATATGATCCGGTACCTCCCTTGTCTGATCATCTGATAAGTGAAAACCTCAGTACTACGGCATAGGACACCTTCCAATTTATAGTTACTATATGTTTTAAATACCACCATTATCTTCACCTTCAATAGACAATCATCACAGTATTTTCTCTGTTCTTAGTCTTTCTCACTTCTTTGTGTTATTTAACTTGGTATTTGTCTAATTCATCCTAACCTAGGTTGCCATAATTTGCAAATAAAAAAACTGTGTTTTATCTGGAAACCATAACCCCTACTAAACTTTTGAGATACCTCTAATGCAAAACCACTATTTAAATAACACTGAATAGGGACTGTTTTGTTTACTTGCCACTCCCCTCCAACAAAATGAGTTAAAAGCAGAAACTGTTTTCCTATCACCTATGCCTAGTAGAAGAAAGCAATAAATACCAATACCAAGGGTTGGCACACTATGCCCATGAACCATAACCCTATCAATAAAGCATTACTGGAATACAGCCACACTTATTCAATTACATATCATTTATAACTGCTTTCAATTCTATAATGGCAGATACAAATAATTGAGACAAAGACTCTATGGGCCCACAAACCCTAAAACATTTACTATCTGGTACTTTACAGAAAGTTTGCTGACCCATTTGGTGAATAAATGAATAATCACCAAAGATATCAAATGCAACCAATATGAAAGTAAAATCAATAAGCATATTAACATAGATATCTGGAGTTTTATAAGTGCGTGTATACAATAAATGTCTGAAGATCACTTTAAATATTATGATGCTTCAGTAAATTCACACTGATAATTACTCTTATTCGATGCATAGCAGCTATCACAGTGGTTAATACAGAGGATTTTACCATCTGCACATTTACCCGCTTAGTACGCCCCCACCATTTACACTGTGGATTAGTATGACAATTACTTTCATTAGTTACATACAGCTGACTCTCGAACAACATGGGTTTGAAGTGTGCAGTTCCACTTTTATGCAGATTTTTTCAGTACAGTACAGTAAATGCATTTTCTCATGTCTTTTCATTTTATCTCATATGATTTCCATAATAACTTTTCTCTGCCTTACTTTAAGAATACAGTATATAATACAGATAAACTTAAAACACACGTGTTAATGGATTATTTACATAAGCTTTTGGTTAACAGCAGGGTTTATCAAAAGTTTATGGGGACTCAGAAGTTAAACCTGGATTTTCAAATGTGCAGAGCATCACCAACTTAAGCCTCTGCCTTATTCAAGGGTCAGTTGTACCTTTCTTAAAATGGACCTCTTTGAGCAAACACTTTTTATTTCACTGGGGGGAAATCATATAGTTTTTAGGACCTAAATAAATGCCATGGTTTCCATACAATAAATCATACTTTGTTATGATAATTAACACTTCACCTAACCATCTCACATATCTGACCATATCTGATCTAGAACACAGCTAAGAAATGAGGGGGATAAAAAGGGGATGTACATTCTTGTGAAGTACAAACAGAGCACATGTGAACGTTATGTATATACGCACACATACATGTACATGTAAAGATATATTTCACTATATATTTATAAACACATATGTGTTTATAAATATATATATTTGAAACTAGTTATATCTTAAGTACATAAATATATATAACTCGGAGCCTGTTCTTAATTATACAAAATTATATGCAACGTATAAAGATCTTTAACCTGGAAAGATATAAGGCATAAAGATTAACTCAGTTTATTTTTAAAGTTTTTTTTTTTTTTTAATTGAGGTGTAACTGACATAGAACATACATTACTTTCAGGTATACAACACAATGATTTGATATTCATTCTAAATTATACACAATCTATACAAGTTAGTAGTGTAACTATGATAGCCAACACAAATTAAAAGTTCTAAATTATGATAATAAAATTTCTTCCTAAAAGTAGGCTAACCAACTGGAGCAGTGAGATGTATCACATGCCACCAATATATGTTTACAATTCATAAACATTTTAAAGCCTTGCTACACAAAGTAAGGTTTCAGAATGGGGGAGGAGGAATGGACCTTGATTAAGGTCCCATCAGCAGGGACCTTGTCAGAAACGTGGAATCTGCATTTTAACAACATCCTCAGGAGATCTGTATGCACATTCAAGTTTGAGATCCCTGGTTCAGAGGTGTCAGAGAAATTAAATAACTTTAAAAGAAAAAACTGTCTAGTACTCTTCTTGCCAATCATCCAAACCCAAATGAAGGTCCAATTTTGCAAAATACAGATGGAAAACTTACAATATTCATTTAACAGAGGACAATACCTTGAGCACTTGAACTTGACCTTCAGTAGTAATTTCCTTTAGCAGCTCACAAAAGGATTGACATAGACCTACTGCGTATGTCTGAAATTCAATCAGAAGTCAAAATATACATATGAATACATTTGCAGTATTAAAAAAGGCAAAAATTCAATGTGGAACTATCACCTATTTGTGCATTATATACTTAAGGTCTAATCATATAAAGTTTCAATTAGAACTCTTAAGAAGGAAAAGCTTAGAAAATAAAAATACAGTTCACTGCTTTACTGATTTTTACAGAAATATAAGAATACATTTATCTGCATCCTATCCGCCTTACAGGGCTTACAAAGTTTTTTTTCTCTCTTTAAAGTAATAGAGCGATCTTTAAAATTTGTAAAAGGTACCTCTTGATTTCAAATGAGCAACAATCAAATAACTACATAAATTTTTACAACGCAGAAACTACTAAACCATACCTGTAGAAATTCTGTTGATGATAAAAAGATATAACCATTGATGATCTTAAAGCAGGTTCTGAGGTTTTCTGAACTTAGTTCTGCCAATAAATTTATTTGAAAAAGAACAAATTAATTCAATGTTCACAATCAGTTTAAATGAAACAATTTATTTAGAACTAAGTTATATACCCTTCTTTACAAATCTTTTCTGAGTGCTATTCAGACTACTAAGATATAGATAGCTATCTAAAAACTGACATCAACCTATACCTGAGTACTTTCCCATACACCTCCACTAGTTAAAGCAATTCAGAAAAAGATATTAAGGCTTTTTTTCCCTTCAGAAAAGAATTATGTAACCAAATGAACCAACCTTTTGTTTCAAACTACATTTCTACTGCTAGTGCCCTACTTATGGAAAGAGTCCCTGTTACACTCCAAAAACTTAAACCATTTAGATAATTCTCAATCCTTGATCATCTTCAAATCTCCTCCCCTATAAGAACTTACACATAAAAGATGTTCTTAAAATGTAACTCAGGGGCACCTGGGTGACTTAGTCCATTAAGCGTCTAACTCTTGATTTCAGTTCAGGTCATGATCTCAGTTAATGGGTTCAAGCCCCACATTCGGCTCCACACTGATGGCATGGAGGCTGCTTGGATTCTCTCTCTCCCCCGCTCTCAGTCCCTACCCTGTTCATGCAAGCTCTCTCTCTCAAAATAAATAAATTTAAAAAACTGTAACTACCAGAATAGCACAAGGATATTGTGTTTTAGCTATTCGAGTAGAAAGCTATTTTATTAAAATTGTATATCATCAAATGTTCATAGTGTTATTTTACATCTTATCACGTATAATACAATAGACTACAGATCTTATGTATATAATTATACAGATCAAAACATGACCCCAAAATCTACATTTAACATCTGCCATTCTTTGTTGCTAATATTTTCAAAATTCTACTTACAGTACGATTAAAAAAGATTTTTTTTTCTGACAAAATATTGGCCTAGGCTCTGGCACTCAATTAATTCCCATCCTAGCAAAGTGAGAAGACATTCTATTTGGATGAGAACTTCCCATGTACTTTCAAAAGTATCGGACCATCTTACTTCCAGCTCAAAACGTCTTTTAAAGGCACATTCAGTACATACTTTAGGATTCAACAGACCAGTTTAAAATGAAAAAAGTGGAAGGGACAGAGATGGATGAAATTGTTACCATACTAATGAAAAGACACAGAAATAATAAAAGCTATCATCTAAATATTTTTCACGTAAGATGACAAAATCTCTGGATAAAGGAGCAGGCCTTTATATTGGATAAAGCTGTTGTTGTTGTTGTTGTTGTTTTTTAAAGTTTATTTATTTTGAGAGAGAGAACGTGGGAGCAGAGGAGGGGCATAGAGAGAGGGAGAGAGAGAACCCCAAGCAGTCTCTGAGCTATCAACACAGAGCCCAACATGGGGCTCGAACTCACAAACGGTGAGATTATGAACTGAGCTAAAACCTAGAGTGGGACGCTTAAGCGACTGAGCCACCCCTGGATAAAATAATTCTTACAAGAAATTCATTGTCTTTTTCTCCTCAAGGAGAAAGTCAAGTCTGGACTTGGGCACACTGTTTAGCAGACCAATACTGAAAAAGAGATGGGCAATGGTTACAAGTAAGGCAGAAAGGTCTTGCTTAAATAAGAGCTTAAAAAGGCCACAATACAGGCACATCAGGGAATGTAATTTCTAAATCACTGACATCTAAAATCTTATCAATATATACGATGAAGGGAACAATATTTAAGAAGGATTAATTTCCAAAACCACAGTGTCCATCTCTTCTTGCAGACACTTTAAACACTATTCCTGGGTGCATCTAGAGAGGCAAACACTCAAGTGACTAGTTCACTTCATACTGTTTTCCATGCCTCTATCATGCCAAGGTTAGCTTTGACTGACTTTTCTAGGACATGCTATTATCAGCAAGTATTAAATACTGACATTAAAAATACACTTAAAATTAATAAATTTATCTAAAGTATAACGAATGTTATTCATTATATCCATGAGTTCCTACGGACACTCTGAAGAAAAATTACTGTCCAGTCTAATATCAGAAGGAGCTATGCTTTAAGGTGCCTGGGTGGCTCAGTCAGTTAAGCATCCAACTCTTGCTTTCAGCTCAGGTCACGATCTCATGGTTTGTGAGTTCGAGCCTAAGGTGCCTGGGTGGCTCAGTCAGTTAAGCATCCAACTCTTGCTTTCAGCTCAGGTCACGATCTCATGGTTTGTGAGTTCGAGCCCCGCGTCAGGCTCTGTGCTCACCGTGTCAGAGCCAATTTCAGACCCTCCGTCTCCCCCTTTCTAGCCCTCTCCCACTGCTCTTTCCCTCCCTCACTCTCAAAAATAAAGGTTAAAAAAAATTTTTTTAATAAAAAAAAAGAGCCATACTTCAACCATGCAAGAGATCGTATTTATTTTATTTGTTTTATTTTATATATATAGAGAGAGAGAGAGCACACCCGAGGAGAGAGGAGCAAATGGAGAGAGAGAATCCCAAGCAGGGCTCAATCCCAAAACCTTGGGATTATGACCTGAGCTGAAATCAAGAGTTGGAAACTCAACCGACTGAGTCACCCAGGTGCCCTGTATTTACTTTCAGACCCTGTGAATAATTTAAATCAAATGCTATCAAGCAGGGGCTACTGCCCTCCCAGGAGATACATGGCAAGGGCTGGAAACTCTGGTTGTTACAACTGTCTAGTGGAATGAGGTTAAGGAGGCAACTAAGCTTCCTACAATGCACATGACAGCACCTCAAAGCAAAAAATGACCTGACCCAAAATGTCAACAGTGTCCACACTGAAAACGCCTAACTTAAGTGGTCAAGTGTTTCTCTCATAGCTTGTGAATGAAATCAGAGGCAAATCTCTGACCCATAGTATCTAATTGTGCTATGTCCATGTATGATTTGTATCTATTAGTCTAATTATAATTTATACTCTGCAAATCCTTTTTTTACCCCCTCTATTCTTTTGCTCCTGTAATCTGCACCTTCATGTTATGTTTTATTTATTTTCTTAAAGTCTTTGTAATAGGACAAAGAGAACAAATTATTGAATAATGTTAATAAAATTGAGTAGAAAACTCTAACCATACTACTTAATGTTTATGTTTGGAAATGTGACTATCACAACTTCTTTTTATTTCAAGTTGTGATAAATATATGAGGGCTAAAATGTGTAAAAGAGCCTACATTATCATGAAGTTAGAGAGGGAAAAGTCCCTTCCAAATTAGAAAGCAAGTTACCAGCAGAAAAATTTGATGGGTCAAGGAACATTAGTTTGACATTTATGGTAACATGGACAAGAGCCAGTCAGATATGTATCTTTTAAGTAATGAGAATACTAAGTTAACACTATAAAATAGATTTAAAGGATTTTAAAAACAAGCCTTTAGAACTACATTATCTGAATTACTTTTAATTATAGCCTCTGGTTCTACTTTAAATTCCTCTGATTCTACATATATTTAGGAAAAAGGATATAAAATGAATTTTAGCCCTGGATTTATTCACACTTAATTAACATATCTTAAAAACCATTAACTTAAATATCTAATAATATTCAATATTGTTGGTTTTATGGATTTTAAACGAAAATGAGAAAATTCCTGCCAATAGCTTTATTTCTACTTATAAAAATGTAATAGCTATCATATTGACTAAGTAACTTTTTAAAAATCACAGATATTGGAGCGCCTGGGTGGCTCAGTCAGTTGAGCATCCGACTTTGGCTCAGGTCATGATCTCGCAGTTTGTGAGTTCGAGCCCCGAATTGAGCTCTGTGCTGACAGCTCGGAGACTGGAGCCTGCTTCGGATTCTGTGTCTCCCTCTCTCTGCCCCTTCCCCGCTCATGCTCTGTCTTACTCTGTCTCTCAAAGATGAATAAACGTTAAAAAAAATTTTTTTAAATAAATAAAAATCACAGATATAAAAAGAAAGAATGTGTTTTCACTGATAAGATAAGCAAGTTTTCTTTTGATCTGTATTCTTAAATGATTAAAATTAATACTCTGGTTGGACTTCAAAGTAAATTTTAAACCTCATATAAAAGAATGTATATGCAAAATGCTGTATGTGGAAATTAGTTTTACAATACTCAAAAAAAAAGTTAACACTGATGTCAAGGTTACTAAACGTGTAAACATGATTTCTTCATATTACCAAACCAAATATACATACCATAATACATAAAACAAATTACACATAATGTTTGCTTTCAAAGAGAAAATCAGGGAATAAACTAATTCAAAAGCATCTATATCATCTATATTCACTGCTACTATCTTATCTGTAAAATACAGAATTTTTAAAACTTTTGAAAATTAAAAAAGTTTACATCAAATATCAATATCACAAGGATGAAATCTCACTAGTTCTTTTTTAAACAATGTTTACTCATTTTCAGAGAGAGGGCGTGCGTTTGTGGGGGAGGAACAGAGAGTGCATGTATGAGTACTCTTGGTGGGTGGGGGAGAGCAACAGATAGAGAGAGAGAGAGGGAGAGGGAGAGGGAGAGGGAGAGGGAGGGAGGGAGGGAGGGAGGGACAGAGAGAGAGAGAGAGAGTGGGGGGGGGGGAGGGGGGGAGAGAGAATATCCCAAGAAGGCTCAGTGCTGTCAGCACTGAACTCAAGGCAGGGCTTGATCTCACCAATAGTGAGATCATGATCTGAGCTGAAATCAAGAGTCAGATGCTTAACCACCTAAGCCACCCAGGTGCTCTACAATTTCACTAGTTTTTGATCCAGTTAAGTAACAAATCCTAAAAAGGTTGGTTAGCTTTTCTTTTAAAACAACAGTAATATTAACAGTAACACATATAATTGCAAAATACTTAAATAATCTTTAGTATGTGCCAGAGAATGTTCTTAACACATAGAAGTCCTTACTGATTTGGAAAGACTATGCATCAACTACAAAGCTTTCTATGGTAAACTGTACCATAGTGTTTACCTAAATCTACACTCAAAATACTGTCATAAAATCACAGTAGGGTTAGTCAATGCTTTTATGTCTCTTTTTCCAGTGTACCAACCCTTCTCCTGCTATACTGTAAAGGTCAGGTATGCTGAATTTGGGGTCAAAGAACACAGGTAAAGTGAAATCACTGTGACTATCCACTTTGTCGTGAACAGGAGTCAGCCATTTTTACTTAGGAAGATATCCATAAGGGAAAATGTCTGAATCCTGTTCATGACAACGTTGATAATGGCTCCAGTTGAGGTTTCTATTCCTCGGTCAAATATAAAGAACAACTGTGGATTACCCAGAATGGCACTGTATGTGGTCTCCAAGTTAGGTAGAATAGAACTAAAAGGCCTCTGCCAGAGTTAAGGGAAATGAAAGGATTCCCACTCTATTTCTCTGTGGTGTCTTAAAGACAGACACAACTTTTCTTACAAGACTAGCAATAAGTGGTCTATTGGCACAGTCTTCATCTTTGGGAATTTTTTCAACATTTTTATAAGGACACTTTATGATAAATGGCAAGTGGCTCTTTAATGGAAAACAATGGGTATTTTGGTATTATTTGAGATTTATATGAAGAACAGGATAACAGAAGATCTCAGAAAAAAACACAAAGGACTAGTTATATTATCTGCCCACTAATACCACCCAGCAAATGAGATGTTTTCTAATCAGTTTTAATAGTGTTTTAATCCACATTTGTTGATACTTTCAAAAAGTTTATCTACTTTTCCAGTGCATCATTGTACCTCACTATTTCTGCCTCTAATAAAACTGCTCACTACAAATAAGTTCCCAGAAAAAAGTCTTCAGATATTGCCATAAATGCCCTCTCCTGACAATATTCAGTTAGTGTATACAAAGTTCTAATGAAGGAATTAAAGATGCTTGAAGAATACTATGAATGGAAAAAAATTTTTACATTTTATAAATAAATGATAGTATTTTACAGACTGGAAAAGAGCCAGAAAGGCGACTAAATAGCACCGTATACAATCCTTGTATTACTCCATGAGTTGATGTGGATGAAACTCGACTGTATTATGCTAACTGAAGTCAGTCAGTCAGAGAAAGACAAATATCATATGATTTCACTCACATGTGGAATTTAAGAAAAAATACAGATGATATGTGGGGAAGGGAAGGAAAAATAAAATAAGATAAAAACAGAGAGGCAAACCCTAAAAGACTCTTAAATACAGAAAACTGAGGGTTGCTGGAGGGGAGATGGGTGGGCAGATGGTCTAGACGGGTGATGGGCATTAAGGTCGGCAGTTGTGACAAGCACCGAGTGTCATATGTAAGTGATGAATCACTAAATTCCACTCCTGAAACCAATACTACACCGAATGTTAACCAACCTGAATTTAAATGAAATCTTGGAAAGAAAAAAAATGTGAATCTCCAATGATAAAATCCCTCACGAAGTAAAATCTCCATAAACAATTATTCATTTTTTCAATGTAAAATACTACATACTTGTGAATGGTAGTGATATCTAACAGAAAAGTATTTATTTCCTTGAGAATTATCATCATAATCCATGTTCAGATTGAAAAACAAAACAACAATTAGATCTCATCCAAGGTGGCTGAAAGAAACTAAGGCCCCATTCCTTGCAGAGTGTCCAGTTCCCCTATCCCATGTGCCACAAGTGATGCTCCAGGAACATCAAGCTTCGGGATAGGGTGCCTGGGTGCTCAGTTAAGCATCCAACTCTTGATTTCGACTCAGGTCATGATCTCACTGTTGGTGAGCTAGAGCCCCACGAATGGCTCTGCACCGACAGCTCAGAGCCTGCTCAGGATTCTCTCTCTCCCTCTCATTCTGCCCCTCCCCTGCTCGCATGCTCTCTCTCTCACAAAATAAACCTTAAAAGACAAAAAGAACACTAAGCTTCATGATGTCACATCTCTATACATAAGTAACACATCAACAAACAATAAATATGATTTGCCAGTAGTTAACAGTCTTCACATTGTTGCTTCCTTAGGCTAAATTAGAAACACGTATGGGGGCACCTGGGTGGCTCAGTCAGTTAAGCATCCAACTCTTGGTTTCAGCTCAGGTCATGATCTCACGGTTCATGAGTTCAAGCCCCACACTGGGCTCTGTGCTGGAAGCTGGGAGCCTGCTTGAGATTCTCTTTCTCCCTGTCTCTGCCCTCCCCAACTCACACTGTCTCTCTCTCAAAATAAATTTAAGAATTAAAAAAAAGAAAAAAAAATATGTACAGAGCTCATTTGTGATAGCATAAATCTGATAGCATAAAATCACTTTGTAAAACAAACTGGATGAAACCACGGTATACAGATGCAGTTTTATAATATTGTCTTTTAAATACTTTATAGAATCTGCTATGAAACACAGAAATTTTAACAAAGTTAAAACTAAACACAGAATTAGATTTCCAAGAAGACTTTTTTTAGTGATTTAGTAAATTTAGTGTTCACTCTTCACAAAGTAGAAATGGTTTTACAAAGTTATATAGGAAAAAAATCCACAAACTATTAAAACACTATTAAACTTGTGAGTATCAGGGACTTGTGTAAAATGGAAGGTATAATTTAAAGTCACCCAAGGGGCGCCTGGGTGGCTTGGTCGGTTAAGGGGCCGACTTCGTCTCAGGTCGTGATCTCGCAGTCTGTGAGTTCGAGCCCCGCGTCGGGCTCTGTGCTGACAACTCAGAGCCTGGAGCCTGTTTCAGATTCTGTGTCTCCCTCACTCTGACCCTCCCCTGTTCATGCTCTGTCTTTCTCTGTCTCAAAAATAAATAAACGTTAAAAAAAAAAAAAAAAAAAAATTAAAGTCACCCAATCAGGCCCCAAAGGAGGGCTGCATTCAAAAACAGTATTAAGTTTACATTTTAATACATACCAAGAAGGGGGGACATATTCTGAAATATGCGAAGCAACTCCGGTGTAACACATGGGCTGTTTTCCAAAGTCACTAACCTAGGAAGAAAAAACAAATAGCTGAATCTCTTTCTATAGCCATTAAGCTCTTAACAATACAACTTACTAAAAAACTGTCCCATCTAAAGGAAGAAAGAAAAATGAACAATACAGCAAGTTACAAAAGTTATCTTTCTGTATCAAATGAAAAACGTATCTACACATCGCACATTATTTTCTATATACATAGCAAAAATAGTAAGGGAAGTAACTACATATTAAAATATTTACAACTACAAAATGTCTTTACAATAAAATTTTAATGATACAGCAAAAGCATGATTATTATGGAATGGTCAAGGAAACATAAAATTGTCTTGTTCTTTTTATATTGTTCTGTCACATGTAACTGATGTGGCCTTTCAACAAGACACTGGGCAATATGAAAGAATAAATCTATAAAAAATAAAATATATATATGGGTTGTGGTTTATCACCTAAGTGTGCATTTGGTTTACCTCCTCACCCCTCACCCAAAGAAGTTAAAGGAAAAAAAAAAAAACATGATTGTCACAATAGTTGCAAGAAAGGAGTAGGAGGGGATCCTATTCAAAATCTAACATTCATTATAAAAACGCTTATCCTATTACAAACAGAAAGTAAATCCTTAATCTGGTAAGAGAGGACCTATCCAACACTCAAAGAAAACACACCTAATGATATGTTGAAGCCATTCTCTGGAAAAACAGAATCACATCTCAAAAAATTTCTTCTATTACCTTGCCTACCTTCCCATCTACTGAGTGTATATATGGACGGTTCCTCACATGATATGCCAACTAAGTTAATAAGACACAAGGGTGAGAAGAGAAAGTTAAATAGGCTTTATTTACAACAGGTGTGACAGACAGAAAAGAGAGAAAGAATTCATAAAGTATTTTAATCACTAAGAGACTTCAACAAGGCTGCTGTAAATATCAATACACTGCATACAAAAATGAACTCAGTTTCTACACTCAAAACAAATACTTAAGATTTAAATAGATGTTGGGGCACCTGGGTGCCTTGTCGGTTGAGTGTCCGACTCTTGCTTTCAGCTGGGGTCATGATCTCCCAGTTTTATGAGTTTGAGCCCTCTGTCGGGCTCTGTGCTGGCAGCTCAGAGCCTGCTTGGGATTCTCTCTCTCCCTCTCTCTGACTCTCCCCCACTTGCAAGGTCTCTGTCTCTCTCAAATAAAGTAAACCTTAAAAACAAAATAAAAATATTTAAATAGATGTTATTATAAGAAACACTAATACAAAAATCTAGCATCATAATCATGTCAATTCTCTCCCCCACTTACAGTGTTTCTGTCTCTCTCAAATAAAACTTAGAAACAAAGTATTTAAATAGATGTTATTTTAAGAATCACTGATACAAACATCTAGCATCATAATGATGTCAATTCTCTCTAAACTGTTATAGAGAATCAATAAAACTTCAACTCTCCATAGACTTTCCCCTAGAAATTAGGAAAATGGATTCTAAAATGATTTAGAAGGCAAATGACCAAGAATAAACAAGAAATTTATCAAGAAAAAAAACATATGGCGGGGGGGGGGGGGCACTTGCTTTATGACTCACTCTAAAACTAATGTATTTAATATCATAAAAAGAATACCACAAGAAACAGACCCACTCATTTATGACAGAGGCGGTTCCTAGGTTAAGAAAGGTTGGAAAACTCAGGCATTGGTGGGAAGCTACTGGGCCTCTACCTCACACGAAATACAGAAATTAATTCCAGTATTTATATGAGAAGTGTAAGTCTTTATTTTATAAGATGTTAGCAGTACATACTTATAGCTTTAGGTTTAAGAAAGACTACAGAAAAAGATGAATAGGACTAGATTAAAGTTAACAATTACTCTATGTCAAAAGATGTCTCAAAATTGTCAAAATCTAAGTCACATGCTGGGAGAAAACTGTTTCTAATATATATAACTGAAAAGGGAACAGTATTCAAAGGAATATACAAAAGAGGTTAGAAAGAGAAAAACATATAGAACAAACGAACAAGCGATCCAGAGGATACAAAAATTGGCAATAAACTTGACTATTAAAAGTATAAAAAGATATTGTACCCAACCAGTAATCAAATCACAGCCAAAATTACAAATGCAAATTATAAGCAAAACAAGGTACAATTTTACCCCTACCATATTACCAGGATTTTCAGTCTGACCTAATAAATACTGGCAAAGCTATAAAAAAGTGAAAACTCTTGCACACTGCTGACAGGAAGAAGTTGGTATCAAGACTTGGAAAGTAAGTATTATTATCTGAACTAGTGAAATATATCTATGTGCACACACCTATGACCTCATGAATTAGGTCTCATACATTTGCATACTTTTTCATGTACAAAAATGTTCAGGGTGCATTATCTGAACATCCGACAAAATGGCATATGAGTAAACGAACTGTTACATTCACACCATTAAACTCAGCAATATGGGTGAATCTTAGAACAGGGAGCTAAAAAAATTAAGTTAGAACACCTACTGTAAAATTTATATGAAGGTAAGATACACTGTGTAGAGTCACATACAAACGTGATTGTAAAAACAGCAAGCCACAAGAAAATAAACCAAGGAATAAAAACAAAAAATACTGGTACACCGGCTGATCCCTGCAATGAAAACAGGAGAATCCAACAAACATCCCACACCATGGGCTTCACAGACATTCTTACTCTCCCACAGCTTCACCAGGGTACAGAAAATGGATTTTCATTTTATGTAAGTTATAAATAATTACAAACAATATGACTTCCCTATTACTTTGTATTTATGAATTATTTCACAAATCTTAAATGTCAAAATTAGGAAGAAGAAGGGGGACATAGAAGAAAGCAGCCACCCACAAAATGAAGTACGGGCCACACACACAAGCAGTGGTAGCTTTAGATACTTTACTCTGATCAACAAGAAGAGGATTTGATTCCATGATTCCATTTCTTTTTTTTTTTTTTTTTTTTTTTTAATTTTTTTTCAACGTTTTTTATTTATTTTTGGGACAGAGAGAGACAGAGCATGAATGGGGGAGGGGCAGAGAGAGAGGGAGACACAGAATCGGAAACAGGCTCCAGGCTCCGAGCCATCAGCCCAGAGCCTGACGCGGGGCTCGAACTCACAGACCGCGAGATCGTGACCTGGCTGAAGTCGGACGCTTAACCGACTGCGCCACCCAGGCGCCCCTCCATGATTCCATTTCTAAAGAATAAAATGAAAGAAAAGATTTTTAAAATTCTTTCCTATTCCCCTTTAAAATAAAAATGAAACCGAAAGAAAAACCATAATCCAGTCATGATATTTCAGTGAGAAAACAATTGATGGGCATCTTCTAAATCTCAGAATACATTTGAAGCTCTGTCACTGGGCCCAAATTAAGACTCCATGTGACTCTTTCCCTCCCACTGTCATTATCTTAGTAAAAAGGGCATTCAGGTCATTGTCGCTCTCACTACCTACCTATGCTAGCTTCCCAAATACAAGCCATACTATTCTAAAAAGGAAGAAATCTTGGGGCGCCTAGGTGGCTCAGTTGGTCGAGCGTACAATTCTTGGTTTTGGCTCAAGTCATGATCTCACGGTTTGTGGGTTACAGCCCCATGTGGAGCGTGCTTGGGATTCTCTCTTTCTTCCTCTCTCTCTGGCTATCTCCCGCTCATACTCTCTCAAAATAAATAAACTTAAAAACAAAAAGCCAAAAAAATGTTGCAGAGTTTAAAGTACTTAAAAGTACTATGACATGGCGACCACTCCAGATTAAACAAGTGAATGCTAAGAAAGGAAAGAAAAAGAAACAAAGTCAAGGCACTAATGGAAAGTTAAGGGACAAGTTATGCTGATGAATAATTAGACAAAGTTGTATATACCAACATCTTTAGCTAGAGAAATGTAAATTTTAATGTTACCCCTCTAAATAAAATACAGAAAACAAAGAGCATGAAGTAAAAACACAGGCATAGCAATTTAACAAATAAATATAAGAGCATGAAAATTCTTTTGAGGCAAAGCCTCTCTGGTTAAGTGAAATACAAAATATAAAAATTTTCTCTGTATAGGAGATACAACTAAAGTTCTAATAGAAAAGCTAAAATGTAAAAGTTGAACAAAAAAAAATCAAATCTAAACAAAATAAACCATATGACAATATTAGTATCAAAATTTAAATGCAAAACAATTAAAAGGTGAAAAATTAATCAATACATACATGTATCAAATGACACTTCATAATATTTCAAATTTTAAATACTGTGTTTTATTTGTTAAATTCTTTAAAACAATATAGAAAAATACCAAAACTCTGTGCAGTGAATAATAATTTTATTTCTAGCATTCAAGTATAAAAAGAAATAGAAATAAAAAGGGACACTGACACAAAGCAAACTAAATAGATATTTTAATAAATCACTGTCAAGATTAAGAAGTGAAACACTGATTTGAACCATACAACCTATTAGTTAGAAAGAATAGATATATATAAAGTCTGCATCTTTAATATCATCACTATTTGAGACTGTTACAAAAAGACAGCCTCGAGTCATTAAAATTCTTAGTAACTTAAAAATTGTACAAGTGACAGGTTGTATTTACAATGCAATAAATCCAGACTTGAATCATGTACTTTAATATCAGCAAAAAATAAATGAGGTTGCGTCAAAGAAGACATTAAAAAACTCTAATGCTACTACCAAAATAACAAGACTTAAGGGAAATAGGCCATTACAATGGAAGGCAAATTCATAGCTTTAAATGTTTTAGCACTTAAGAAAAGGTAATGAAGTAACTATTTTTTTATAGCTTTAAAAAATACACCCAGTTAAGGGTAGGAAGTAGAAAATATGAAGCAGCAGTAAAGTAACAAAGGGCAGAAACCGAGAACTCATAAAATGCAACATGTAGTTCTTTCATATTAATAAAAAGAAAAATCTCTAATATACTTTTTTTTTTACATCTCTAATTTTTATTGGCAAAGACAGTAGCCATTTTCATAACAAAGCCTATCAGAAACATCCACCAGCTTTGCCCAATGTATTTTCATTACATTCAGAGTATGCAATACCTGATGCATACTCTATTCTAGTTGGTAAGGCATGTGTTGAACCTAATTATGGTACTGGGCCCAAAGCACAGAATGTTTCTCTTGGTTGCCTTTTACTTATCTTGCCAGTTACCTTTTAATTATGAATCCGTACTAGCATATAAAGTGCTGCTTCTACATCTTTGCCTGACTAATATATGTACTTTAAAAGAGATAATAAATATACTTTAAAAAGAGATAAATCAAAAATAAGACTACAAGTAACAGAGATAAAGCACATACCTGTATGTTTTTTTTTTATTAGTATCTTAAGGGAGGAAGTACCAAAATTAACAGACATGGAAAATCAAAACGAAAGTATGTACAAACTAACACCTAAGAAACAACCTGAAAATATTACCAAACTGTGAATAACTTCCCAGCCACTGCCATGAGTCCATTTCCAGTTCCCTTTTCTACTCAATTTTCAAATCATCCAAAGAATAGTTACCATTCTTTGGTAACTGGAATAGAGATCATTCCAGTATGGAAAAAAAACCACATTTTTTAAAATAGTGAATTGGTAAAACACACATGACACTGATATGAAATCAGACAGTATCACAAAATATGGACAAGAGATCTTAAGAGTTCAGGAAAAAATAAAATCTGATAAAATACCACAGAACAACAGAAAAGACTTGTATAATATATCAAAAGTAGAATTCACCCTAGCAAGAAAAGTTTATCTCAGAAGTCAGCTCTTTAAAAAGAGAGATTTTGAGGTTTTAAGATGCTAATCTCCTGAGTAGATGGCAAAAGGCAGTCACATCAGTTGTTGTTGTTGTTGTTGTTGTTGTTGTTTTTTAATGATGAAGACCATATTACATTTAATGGCATATAGCCCACGCTTATTGTGGACCAGCATCCATTACCTGATCCTACTTCCTTTAACAAAGAACAAAACAAAAACAAAAAAACTGTTAATGCAAGGTTTGTTCAAATTCTATTTAAAAATATTTTATAGTAATAGGTTTATATTAGGAAAGAAGATGAAAAATTATTGAGCCAAATCTCAGAATATTAAGTCAAATGACAAAAACAAACTTTAAGTAGAAAAAGAGGAAATGATAAATATAAGACCAGAAACTAACAAATAGGTAACAAAAATACAACAAAGAGAAAGCCAAAGGGTGGTTGTTTGAGAAGATTAGTAACACTGGCAAATCTCTAGCAAGCTGGATCAAGGGGGATGGGGGGAGGGGAACATGGGGGAAAAAACACATAATCACTCTAAAAAGTTTTCCTTTGTGTATGGGACCTCAAACATCTCCTACTACTAATTATCCCCTAGTAAGTTCAAATTCCCATTCTCCAAGATAACTATTTAAATCTTTTTTCTCCACAAATCCCTCTATCCTCTATGTACTTCCATTTCAGCCAATAATATTAAAGTGATGACTATGCTTCATATTTGAGAAAACAGAATCTATTAGACCCAACCCCTTCCTATCACATCCCACTATAATACAAAAATCCATCTTCCTGCCTCCAGTTAAAATGGATGAAGTATCACTGATGTTACTTAAAACCAAAACCAACAAACAGCTACATATGCTAAATCGCATCCCTTCTTGCCTCCAATTAGTCGTTCCCTGGAACCTCATCCATCCCTCTAGACTCTGCATTCCCCACACCAGCCAACTGCTGCCCTATTTCGACATTCCTCTTCATTGTTAAGTGCTCCCAATGTTGTCACAGTCTGTAATTACTTAATTTCAATTCTACTCAGTTCTTACTACTTTACTGAAACCTTTGCTATCATCTCCATGTGGCCAGATTCACTTCTTTGTACGATTCTACCTAGAATAATCAGCAACGTTTGACGTACCTGACCACTCTTTCAGGAAATATTCTTTCTTGGCTTGGTTTTCCTCCTCTTATCAACAGACAGCTCTACTCTGTCACTCTTGATGGCGCCCCCCATGTGACCTCACAAATGCCTTAAGTTCCTTGGGATTCTGCTAGGAGCAGAATGTTCCACATCTGCCCTTCCTTCTTAGGCAACTTTACAGACTCTCATATGCAAAGAGCTAACCATTTAACACACATTATCTCATCCTCACAACCATGTGGGGTAGGAATTATACTTCCTAATTTTACAGATTAAGAAAGTCAGGCTCATAGATGATGATTACATACCTCATGCAGTGGCATAATTGGGACTGGCACCTATATCTGATTCAAAAAATGAGTTCTAACTCAGTATACTCTAGTTTAATTTAAAGAATCTAAGCTATTAAGCATTTGAGCTAAAAAAAAAAAAAAAAAAAAAACCAAAAAAAGAGAGAGAAAAGAAAGAAAAAAGGTATTCTAATAATTTCATTTTGTTTACATAAACTAAAGGCTAAGAAAACAATAGATAACAACAGAGCAATGTACATTTATTACTGCCTGTTCATGTAATCCTTAAAAAATTTATATACCTTTAATAAACACATTAATATGCTAAGTCTATAATACTGTTAAGTATCAGAGTCTATCTCTTTACTGTAATACTTTTAATTTTTCTAATAGTCAACATCATATATTGTCTACATATTTATAGAAAAGTATGTGTCTGACACTAGTCAGAGACTAGTGTCTTTTTTTTTTTTTTTTTAATGTTTATTTATTTTTGAGACAGAGAGAGACAGAGCATGAACAGGGGAGGGGCGGAGAGAGAGGGAGACACAGAATCAGAAACAGGCTCCAGGCTCTGAGCTGTCAGCACAGAGCCCGACGCGGGGCTTGAACTCACGGACCGTGAGATCATGACCTGAGCCAAAGTCAGATGCTTAACCGACCGAGCCACCCAGGCGCCCCCAGAGACTAGTGTCTTAATTTGTAATCTAGAGTAGGCATTGGCCAGCTAGAGTTCATGGGTCATATTCAACCCACACTCAATTTCTATAAATGATGTTTTACTGGAACACAACCATTTTACATATTGTCTGTGACCACTCTCATGCTAAAACAGCAGAGGTCAATAGTCAAGACATCACACAGCCTGGAAAGCCTAAAATATCTACTATCTGCCCCTTTACAGAAAAAATTTGCCAACATCTGATCTCGAGTAATCCATCCTGTACACACAAAAATACATGAATATATATTTTCAACACATGCTAATTTATGATAAAACCACCCAAAGTCATTTAGGTTCCAACAACACAACCTAGAAAATATCAGAAAGTTAATTTGTAAATCGAGTATCTACCTAACATTTTAAAATCATTCATGTAGTATTCTGCTACAGATCATTAATTTGTAATTTGCACCAAAGACAGTTTCTAAAAAATAAAAAAAAATGTTCATTCCTAAACATCTAAGAAAAACTAAGGCAAGAAGGAAAGGAAGGAGAGAAGGAAGAAAAAAGGAAACCAGAAATGTTCATTTTTTCCATGCTTAATTTCTGTGATTTTCTTTTTTAATTTCAATAGTCAGTTTATATATTACAATGTTGGAGCCTTTCCTGTATTATAATTGACCTGCAGAAATTTGCTGTCATCAGTAAGATAAGCTTAGTAAAGCCAAAGGATTTTCTAGCACAGTTCCTTACACAGTGGGCAGTCAATAAAGGTCTGCAGCAGTGAGCTGCCTCAGAAACAGAGTTTTTCTTTTTTAACTTTTAACACGACACACTACTCACTTGGCAAAATAATTAGTCAAGGCCAAGAAGCCTCAGCATTTGGGGCTGAGATATATTATCTGAGTATGTAATAGGTGAAGTAGCAAGAGGCTGAAAAATGAGTCAACATCCCCCAAAACATCTCATTTAACAGGCTGCAAGTTTTAAGTCATTTTTAGTTTTGAAGTTTTATTGAACTCTCCCCATTTTTACATTTCAAATTCCAAAGGTTAAAGGCAGCTGAGTCGTTACTGAAATTTCCCCTTTCAACTTTGACTACTATGAGCCTATACTGAGCGACAGCTGCCAAGAATAGATGGAACTATGATGTTACCCAATTCAGGGAAAACGGTTTTATGTTTCTGTTTTTAAATACTGGGTTTTTTTTTTTCAACGTTTTTTTTTTTTTTTTTTTTTTTTATTTATTTATTTTTTGGGACAGAGAGAGACAGAGCATGAACGGGGGAGGGGCAGAGAGAGAGGGAGACACAGAATCGGAAACTGGCTCCAGGCTCCGAGCCATCAGCCCAGAGCCATCAGCCCAGAGCCATCAGCCCAGAGCCTGACGCGGGGCTCGAACTCACGGACCGCGAGATCGTGACCTGGCTGAAGTCGGACGCTTAACCGACTGCGCCACCCAGGCGCCCCTAAATACTGGGTTTTTAAGGCCTGTTACATGACCTTTGCTTTATTGGCATGAGAGTAGGGAAGGCCAGGAAAAAAAAAAAAAAAAAATCCAGGGAATCAAATTTTTCCTCTTACCATAATTCTAAACCATCTTCCAGAAGATAAACATGTGGAGGCTGGGAAACATCTGTACTCAGTTGGATAACTGGGAGCAGGAAAGGGTACAGGTTCTTGCTGTCTGCTCCTAATCCCTAAGGGAAGTATAAATAAAACTTAACGTAAGACACTCTAAGATCCCACCCCCACCAAAAAATAACCTATCGTATAAAAATGTCCTAAAATGAGCTGATAAAAAATAAATCCAAGATTTTCTGGGATGGTCCTAACTATAAGCACTACTAAAACAAGGTTAGTTCTGTTTACAATTGAACAGCAAGTAGCAAAAAAATACTATTCAATTGCCCAGTGGTAGTAGAATCATATACACCAATGGTATAAACATCTGTTTTAAGAGATTCCATATGTATCTTCCCCTCTGACTACTAAAGTGGTACTAACACTGCTATATTAAATTCCATAAATTATCTCACCTAAGTAATCTAAAATGAACCCAATCAAAATGTTCATTAGTAAGATAATTACATCATAGTACATTCATATTCCAGAGTAGAGACTAGCCAATGAAAAAGTATTAGGCATGGAATAAAAACAATGTCAAAAATAATTACAAACTGGATTTAAAAGTACAGAAGAAGTGTGTATATAACAACTGCAAAAACCCAAGAATTTTTAAACATACCTACCACATGCAAAGAGATATACACATAAAAATGTTTCTTTGGAGTATACAGAAAAAATTAACACTAATTAAATATGGGAAGGGGGAAAGGATGCTGAAAGAATGTCAAAATTATTTTTTTCTTAAGCTTTGTTTTAAAAAAATGCACAAAATTTTTTTAATGAACAATTTTTGCTAGTATTTTTAATGACCCAAAAAATGGAGGAAGAAGAGGGGGGTTTATCTAAAATTCTAGTTTACCTAATTATTGTTTTATGGAGATTGACTCAGTGTATCACACTAAGTGCAAGCACTCTGAAAGGAAACATAAAGGATAAGAAGCCAATTTTTAATCCATAATAATCTCTGTAATCTGACAAACACAGAAAGGAAACCAATAAATATCAAACATCTCCTCATTTAGGAAGTAATTCAAATATCAATAGCTAATGGTAGAATACCTTTATGTTAAGCAAAACAAAATCCGTATGTATACATCTTCTGATGCCATATATATACTGAGTTCAATGTTTATTAGTGGGACAGATACCTAAATGGAAATGCATAAAGCTTATCCTTAAGTTTGGTTCTTTCTAAAACTAAAAATCAGTTGAAAGACCTTATTAAAGATCTTTTTAAAGGAAGATAGTTATTAAAATGTCACACTTAATAAAGTAGTACACTGTGTCTTAAAATTAAGTTCAATTTCACTCTCTGTAGTTCAATCTTTAATACAACAACAAAAGAAAAGGAACATTAAGATAAACTAGTCAAGTTCATTTTGATTATTAAGTAGACTTAAAATTTCCTAGAAAAATTAAAATCTATCTACTTACTTAGTGCACATCCCAAGAAGCATGAGATGCTAGCTTTCGCAAAACTAAAGCCTCTGCTAAACATGTAAGACTCTCGGCCAAAGCCTGAAGACATTTACCTTTGTAGTCTAATGGCCTGAAGAATGTGTGCAATCCCAGATATACAACTTTAAATGTGAACATTCTCTCAACCCACAGTCATAACTACAAGACATTGTCTACAACATTATGAAAAAAATCACGTAACACATTTTCTACAACAGTATGAAAGCTCAAAATTAAATTCATCAGTTATTAAAATGATCAGAAATGCTTCAAGAAGCAGAAATCTTATTGTATAATAATTACATAAGACAGAAGGGAAAATGAGGTGAAGGGTATTCTGTACTATCTTTGCAACAGTCAGTGAATTTATAAGGTTATTATTATTTTTTAGGTTAAGGGAAAAAAAGAATAAAACCCCCTAAATATTGGCATTTCACAGGATAGCATATTTGACTGCCTTCTCCTGTGTCATGTGCATGTGGAAAATGTCCCAAAATATTATCTCCAAACACAGATCTCTGAACTCCAGACACTGAATAACTACAGGACATCATCACCCAGAAGTCATCTCAAACTCTTTAAGGTAACCACTGAACCAATTCAGTCTTCCTAAAAAACAGTTCCTGTCCGGCCTTTCCAAACTCAAGTGACATGTACGACTACCTATTTAGTGGTAAACAGTCTCTCATCCTCCTCCTAGTTCCTGTTCCTACTCACCGCACATCTCAACAATCCTTTATTCTACTATTTTTCAAATCTTTCCCCTTCTTTCCATGCATTTTACTTCAGAACTGCATCATCTATTTTCATGGTTAACAGAAAACGTACCAACCACTTTCCCTGACCTTAGTTTTACTCCATTCCAAACCCTGTCTCCACTGGCACCCTGATTACCTTACTAAAATAAAAATGTTAACACTCCTTGCTCTGAACTTGAAGAGATGTTCTTGTGGCCTTCCTGACCAGGCCCCTATAACCATGTTCTGTACTATGCTCCGGCCACACCATACAACTCAGTATTATCAATCACAATGTTAAAATCTGGAGGAAGCGGACAGATTTAACGCATGCATTTACTACTCTTCTCTGCCAGGATCCACTTAAAGAATATAGGCGGATGTGTTTAAAAGATCCATAACCATAAGTACAAAGATAACGTAAGAAAAGATAAGGACTGAAAAGACAAGCAGTAACTTAGCAAACTTAGAAAACCAAGCTCAAAGTCAGCTGTAAGAAAAGGTCAAGAAGCAACTTGATTTACATTACAGAAACTCCAAAAGACACAGGAACTGGTAGCACCAGGTACTTTGGGAAGGGTGACGTTCAAGGTCAGGTATTAAAACTAAGAGGGCCTCTAGAGTTTTACAAAGCAGCATGATGCCAAGATCTCATCCAAGTCCACAAACAACTGGTCCCGTTTGATTCTCTGATAACGTAAAACAAATTATCTCAAGACAAGGAGATACCCGGTAATGAAAAGCAGGGATACATTAAAAAAAAAAAGGGAGATGTAACATGCAAGAGACAGGAAAATGAAAGATCTTTTACTAAGAAAAGACATCAAAAACAAGGATGGTTCCCCTACAAAACTACCCAGCTAGATTATATCCAAAAGGAAAAATTTGCAATTTACTACTGTAAATGTAAGTTCCCCATACATTTTCAACTCTCTCCATTAGCGTTTTTGTTTTTTTGTTTGTTTTTTTAAGTAGGCTTCTGGTCCAGCCTGGAGCCCAGTGCAGGGCATGAACTCATGACCCGGAGATCAAGACCTGAGCTGAGATCAAGAGTCAGACACTTAACCAAGTGAGCCACACAGGAACCCCCCAATTAGCTTTTTAGTGCCCTAAATTTATATTGACAAAATGTTGATGATTCTGGAAGTTGGGTGATAGTTACCTAAAGACTGATTATATTGTTCTTCCTTTTGTGTATGCTTCAAATTTTTCACAACTTAAAAAGTAATAACAAAAGCAGGCAATCAAGGATCAAGAGATGATCTCTTCACCCAGAGACTACTAGTCTGGGTTCCCAGAGCTTAAAAAATGAAAACAAAAACATACAAATAAACTATTATATCCCTCTCAAATCTGAAAAGCCCAAAGATGGCAGTGTTTTCTATAAAATGAACCTTAACAATAACCCTTAGTATAATTTTCTCAAATGACTGAAAAACACATTTTAAGCTATAATCTCAAGTTTATATTAAACGTCGTATGCTTTCTTCAAGAAGGCGATGAGCACTTGGCTGGAACCCTGCACCTCTGGCCTAAACAAATACAGAGTGCGAATGGGTCGCAATGGAAGGAAAAGGCCCTATCCACTCCAAACATTCTGAGCAGGTTACTGTGGCTTCCTCAGACTTCCTGAGGTAATCCTACCTAAGGAGACAGAGAAGCTGGGTTTTTTCACACCTCCCTCACAAAACTCTCAAAAGGAGTCTAATAAGAACACATTTTGGCAAAGATGTAACACAAAAGAGGTGGGATCACAGTTTGTTCTGTTATTTCTGAGGGCAATCTCAGGACAGTCAGTAACCTTATCCTAACCTTTGTACCCTTTTCTATAAAAGGGACATAATCTTCGCAAGAGATCACAACAATTAAATAGTAGGTAAGAAGAGATGCTACATGAGACACTTATTAAAAAGAAGGTGCTTTCACAGGAATTTTGTATCACTATTCATTTATTTGAAACTGCCTTACGTAGGATTTTTTAACTATAAAACTCATCCATAAGGTTTACTGAAAGAAAAAAAATTGCATTTCAAAAAAAGGATGTCTGAGAAAGGTTTTTTAAAAACTCGTGTTCACGTGTTTTTCCCCCCCTATTTTTAACTTATTCAAAAAATGGAGAGTGGTAACTATCAACTCAGAGCTCTCTCCATTGGACAATCTATCACAATTTGGGGCAAGGCCAGTAAAACTGAGTTGAGCATACCTGGATGCAGATATTAGACTTGGCATTAAAATCTTACCTTTCTGTCCTCTCGCCGTCAGACTGTAAGTCACTGTAACAGTTCAAATGACAACTACAGCCTGTTCATCACTCTCTGAAATCTGAGATTCCTCTCTACCTGCTGCACAACCCTGACACCTCAAAGTCACGAGGACGAAAACCATATTCACTCCTTCCCTCAAAAGTAACTCACCTGATTGTCTACCTTCTCACTTTATGAAAGAGTAAAATTTTGATTTTAGATCACAAAAAAAGGGTGAAAATGAAGAGCAAGTTTATACAGAAAAGCTCTGAATACCAAGCAAAGTGCATGGAAAGTATAACAGACTGCACAAATCATGAGTCTATCACCATGAGAGACCACTTCATCTAATGAAAGAAACGTCTTTAAAAAGGAGAGAGTATTTCCTACATGTCAAAAAATGTCCAAAGCCAACACACTAAAGTAGTTTTTAAAACTGTTTAAGATAATTTATGAAAAAGACATAACTGGGAGGCCTTTCACTACCATTAAAATAAAGCACATGAAAACAATGAAAAATTTGTAAAAAGGAAAAAAAAAGCAAAAACCCAGAATCTTAAGCACAGAGAACTGGTGGTGGCCAGAGGGGAGGTGAGGGAGAGGATCGGTGAAATACAAAAAAGGGATTAATGGGTACAAAACTCCATTTATATAATAAAGAGGCCTCAGGGATGAGAGGTACAGCACAGGGAATACAGTTAATAATACTCTAATAACACTGTATGGTGACAAGGGGCATCTATACCCCTTGTGGTGAACACTGAGTAACGTACAGGACGGTCCAATCAACTGTTGTACACATGGAGCTAACAGAACACTGTATGTTAATCAGACTTCAATAAAAAAAAGAAATATACTAAATTCAGAAAGTGGAAAGTAACTTACCTGAACAAGATGAATAAGTGTTGTCAGAATAGCACATCTCAACATATTGTGTTCTTCGCTCTGCTTCCAAAGAAGAGGCAAATACTGTACCAAACATCCTACATACGGTCGTATCTATCACAACAGAAGGAAGGGAAGCAAAAGACTGTATTAGGAAAGAAGGCAATTTCCTTCAAGACACAATGACAGAACATTATTAAGTCCCAGGAAGGAAGTATTTAATATTTTCTAGATGAAATATATTATGCATCTATCTTTTTAAAAATGAATCAGAGACATAAAGCTCTACGGTTATTATTTTTCAAGAATTTAAAATAAGTACCAAATTTACTGCATGAAATAAAATTTAGGAAAACAACATAATGTAGCCAGTTATCGAGAGCTTAACAGAACACATTATTATACCCTAGTTCTTTTTTAATAAAACAGCTTACCTAACCGGAAATTACACTGTTTTAAAAAGTCAGCATTTACTCATACATTCAACAATTATCTGATGGCATCCTCCAGTAACAGGCCCTGAGGACAAGGCACCAGAAAGAAAAGAATGTAAAGGTACACTTACAAACCCTTACAATGAAAAAAGATAAGTATAATTATAAAGGTGTACAGGAGGTATAATGAAAACACAGAAGAAAATCCTTTAAAAAAATTTTAATGTTTATTTATTTTTGAGAGAGAGAAAGAGACAAACATCAGAGTGTGAGTGAGCAGGGCAGGGGCAAAGAGAGAGGGAGACACAGAGTGTGAAGCAGGCTCCAGGCTCTGAGCTGTGAGTACAGAGCATGATTCGGGGCTCAAACTCACAAACCAAGAGATCATGATCTGAGCTGAAGTCAGACGCTTAACTGACTGAGCCACCCAGGCAACCCAAGAAAATCCTTCTTAAAAGATATGATTCTTAAAACCACATGGATTAAGCTAACCAGTTTTAAAAATTAAAAATAAAAATATTTCTTTAAAAATAAGCCCTGAGAGACAGCACAGCTTGACAGTGAGTTTCTTAAAAAATAAAAGGGATCTACACTGAAGCTGGACTGCGCTCCAGTGTCTCAGTTGGCTTATGGTCATTGTATTGGGAATTGCTCTGATGAAGAGTAGGCTCATGACAAACAGAAATACTACACCTTCACAACTTCAGCAATAGCTATTTCAATCCCACATATTAAAACTAAAAATTACTCCCAGAAAAATGAGATTCCCATTTTTGCTTACAAAATGCCACACACTAAACAGGGAGCAAAAAAGGTGTAGAATCTGTTGCCCTTGGGGATGCGAGGAAGGTTACAAAAGACAAGTTAAGTATTTGCCCAAATATTTAAGCGAAATAAAATTGAAAAAATATTACAAGCCTATTTATTATATATCACCTTATCTTCAAATTTTTAATTACACTATTATTTATTGAGCACTTAATCTTGCTAAGTGTTCTTTATCTCAGAGATCACTCCAATTAGCTTATAAAACAGACCAACTAGTACGTAAAAACACAGGTTTTAAAGTACCTAGCTCATTCATACTTAACTGAAAACAATGTATAACAGCATGTTCTACTGACATGGAAAATAAACCAATTTTGGTTTTAATATTCAAGTGAGAACACTTTCCAAGGAAGGGCACAAAGGGAGTACATTCGAAAGTCAGAAAATATTTACATCCCAAACGTAGCTGTACACTGGAATTGATGATATTCTAAATTTAAATTATTGCTTCAAAAATGAATTTCAATAATCACCCAGAGTTACTGTTGCAAAAGATAGCCCCCCAAAACAAGGGTGCAGAGCTGGAGATCAAAAAACAGTGAGGGGGCGCCTGGGTGGCTCAGTAGGTTAGGCATCCCACTCTTGATTTCAGCTCAGGCATGATCTCACAATTCATCTCATGTTCTGGGCACTGACAGCAAAGAACCTGCTTGGGATTCTCTCTCTGCACCCTGCACCCCCACCCCCCCGCCCACACTCTCTTTCTCTCTCAAAATAAAATAAATAAACTTTAAGAAAACAGAGGGAGAACATGAGAGCGAAATATGTTCCCTGAGGCTGAAAGGGAGGAGGTTAAAAAGTATGTTATTGGGAAAACTGAGAAAATCTTATATGGACTTGATATTAGATAATAATATTACATTAATGTAAGTTTCCTGAGTCTAATCATGGTTATGTTAAGAAGAGAAGTCTAATATTCTGGGACAAAGTGCCATGATGCTTGAAACTAAAATTCAAAGAGTTTAACAACAAGAATTTGTATATGCACACAGATTAAAAAAAGAGAAAATTCAGTAAAAATTAAAAACTTAAAGAACTAGGTGAAGGATATATGGGTGTTGATGTCTTGTAACTTTTCTGTACATTCAAAATATTTCAATGAAAAGACTTAAGGAAAAATATTGCTTATATACAATCCTGAAAATGATTACCATCTATGGGCTATTTCGGTAGGCCAATATCAATTATTTGGTCAACACCTAAAAAACCACATGGAATTAGCAATGTTTACTAGACACTGGGCTAAATAACAACCCTATAAAACATTAAACTATCAGCTTAACACAAATGAGATGAAAAAGTACACCAAATACACTCATCTTTTGGCACCTATACTCAAAAAGAAAAGAAAACAGAATATGAGTTAAGTCATCATATACAGGGAGGTATCCACTTTCCTTCGTAACACATTACTGAAAATCAAGTATGTGACAGCCTAAGAAATGTTCTAAGAAGATTTTCCATACATGGGGACTTTAAAAAGTAAGTACCAATGACACCTCGTCTTTTAGATATAATTTTCATTAAATATTTAATACTTCACACAGGCCCTTTAATTTTGTTCTTTTTCTTCAGAAATGCAGAAGTTCAAAGACTATCTGCCTGACATGCAAACCTGATGATTACCTATTTCTTCTGTGTATTTACTGGATTGCCACAATGGAATAATTTATCAACTACTTTTTCAAAAAGTAGAGAAAATATAATCTTTTTTTTTTTTTTTTTTAATTTTTTTTTCAACGTTTTTTATTTATTTTTGGGACAGAGAGAGACAGAGCATGAACGGGGGAGGGGCAGAGAGAGAGGGAGACACAGAATCGGAAACAGGCTCCAGGCTCCGAGCCATCAGCTCAGAGCCTGACGCGGAGCTCGAACTCACAGACCGCGAGATCGTGACCTGGCTTAAGTCGGACGCCTAACCGACTGCGCCACCCAGGCGCCCCCCTCTCATTTTTTTAAAATGCAAGTACACATGTCAATATAAGCGAAATCACAACCTTATAGGTTATAAGCATTTTAATGTGTTAACTTTTAAACAATGTAGATAAAGCAAAGCTATTACTGCAATCCTACATACACTCCACTCACCTGACATTGAATGTTTTACATTAAAATTACCTGTATATTGACTCTTTCAATCACACAGGAAAGGACATGCAAAACATGCATCTTTGTGTCACATTCTGTAACTTGCTGGAGCAGCTGAAAAAGTAGTGTGAACATGGTTTCCAAATACTGCAGGTAAACAGAAAAAAAACAAAGGGTCATAAGAGAAATAGAAACATCTTCACAAACTGAAATAACAAAATTAAATCATAATGTCAAAGCAATAAATAAGAGATCAGCAACCAGAACTCCACAATTACCTAAAGAAAGCTGAAATTGTTCAAGTTGCCAACATTTAGGAATCGCATTCTTTTTTTTTGGGGGGGGGGGATTTTCTTTTCTTTATTGTTCCTTAATTGGTCCATTTTAGAATTAAACTCATCCACAAAGTGAATCATGTTTTCAGTGGAAAACCATGTCTAAATTTTGTGTTTAAATTTTATACCGCTAAACTAAGCTGCTAACGTTGTCTGATCAGTGTCCTTGTGCGCCTGTTGCCAATCACAAGATACTTTGTTTTGCAAAGTCTACTCATTGAAACAAAAGAAATACCAGTAAGTATACTCGCATACCAGCTCTCTGATGTGGCCCTTAAGATACGCTGCATGGAGATCTCACTTTCCATAGATATATATCTGTTATTCAAAGAATGACCGAATATTTATTATTAGGAAATAGGAAACAAATATCCATGTCTGGCTGTTAACGCCTAGATTACAAAATGACAGTAGGGATTAATAGGTCACAGAATGCCACATACTTAAATAAAACACACATCTGATCTTTCAGATAGTTCATTTTTAAGCAGATTTCTAAAACATATTTATTTCATCCCAAAATACCTAATGATTCTTTTCCTAATGAAAATCCTCTCTACAAGTTTGTCCATGTACGACCTCCACAAGAAGTACACACAGACACTTTATCATGTAACTTTCTTCTTGCCTAGTCTTCCTAAGAATAAATACTACCGCCATAGTCTTATTAACATATTTAACAAGTGCTTACTGAGTACCTGTTAAGTGAAACACCATGTAGGCTTCTGGGAATTAAATGAAGGATAAAAAGATTGGTGTTCTATTCAAGTAATTTACAATCTAATGCAGGATACAGGCATATATACACAAAGAAATAGTTGAGGACTATAAGTAACAGACACAGATAAAACGAAGTTACTAGATGTTTTGTAATTGGAAAAAAGGTAAAAAAAAAAAAAAAAAAAAAATTTAACAGTCACCTCCAAAACAGTTAAGATAGCTAAAAAAACAAACAAAAAAAAGCAGAATATAAGTAAACAGTTATGAATTAAAAAATTACCAATAAAGGTAGTAAACTTCCAAAATCATCTTAATGTACTTTTAAATTTGGCTTCAATAAGTATCACATACATATAATTTCATTTATAAAATAACACTTAATTTGCAAAAGACATAGCAGATTGTGATCAATCTTAAAAATATTCTCACCGGCAGAAACTGATCTGTTCTAAATTCAAAATCATCAACAGGTAAAGAGCAGTTAAGGAATACTGAGGATGTATGAGGTTAATCAGAATAAAATAGATCTAGAACCCAAATATGATACTCAAAAACTATATTTTAAGCGATCTAACAAATTTCACAAAAAAATCAGTTACTTAAAAGTGTTAAAATTCTTCACAATGAAATGTTTTTTATTTTAAAGATTTTATTTTTAAGTAATCTCTACACCCAACATGGGACTGGAACTCACAACCCTGAGATCAAAAGTCACACACTCCACTGTCTGAGCCAGCCAGGCACCCCATCACAATGAAGTATTTTTAAATTCTTTAAAGGATATTTAACTTCAGTGTTGTCGCTGTTTCAATACGGACCTAAAAGAAAGTACATCATGAGATTTTAATAATTCTGAAACTACTAAATATCATTAATATCAAATGGCAGGAAATTTATTCCAAATCACTTTTACTTTTTGCTAATATTAAAGTCACAGAGGTTATTAACATCTAGAAATAAAAGAATATTCCTCTTATTTTGCAACAAGACTTGAAAAAGTCAACTAGTGTCCATTCCCACCCTTCTCAGTTTCTCAAAATTTGTTTCAACAGTCTTTAATCCAGGGGGTGCTTCCAGGAAAATGGATAATTTGCTCTAAGTGTGAGACAAGGGTGGGACTAAGAGAAGAGTACAAAGGTGCTGCCACACGGGGAGAGAAGGCTGAGATCACAGATGAGAGACAGGCAAATGGGTGAGGCTGGTGAAGCTGGCAGACGTTTGGTGAAGAGGAAGGGAGGAGAAAATGGAAAGAGGAGGGAGAAGGAAGAACACACATTCCCATCTGCAACCACAATTACAGGAAATCCATGAAATATCCAAAGATCTATTTTGAGATTTTCTAAACTCCAAAGTTCACAAATACACAAAGATTTGTACAGGTTCCTGACACTTCCAAATCTTAATTTCTTTGTGTGTCAGCATGTTATGCGGGCAAATCACACCACAACAGCATCACCCCTATCGCTCTCTTTCAAGGGTTATCAGAGGGAAAATCCTCTGATTTTCCTCTTTCAATCCCCTTGAAAGAGGATTTCCCTCTTTCAAGAGGGAAATCCTCTTTCAAGGATTTGGTCAGCTAAACTGGCACAGGCTACGATACCCAGAGTTTCCACAAAACATAACATGAACTCAAGCCATGACTAAATTCTATATCTAGTTAAACGTTTCAACTAAAGGAAAGAAATTCACTCAATATGCATTATACTCCCCCAGATCAAATGACAATGTGAAAATGTCAGGCAACTATCAGAGATAGAGATGTACTCCACCCAGTGGCCTTGGATACTATAAAATTTATGGAGTCCTATTTGAGAAGTTGCTTTCTCCAGTAACTGCATTATATATTTTTGTAAAGATTTAGCCTTTTTAAAGTTCAGTTATTCATTCATTTATTTATTAATTTTGGGGGAGGGGCACAAGTAAACAAGGGGCAGAGAGAGAGAGAGGGAGAGAGAGAGAGAGGATTCCATACAGGTTCCACATTGTCCACGTAGAACTCGAAGTGGCTCGAGCTTGCCCGCAATGTGGCTTGACTGAACTCATGGACCGTGAGATCATGAGCGGAGCCGAAGTCAGATGCTTAATTGACTGAGCCACCCAGGTGCCCCCGGTGCACCTGCACTATCTCTACTCTGTTGCAGCCAGTCTTGTGATGACGTGGTTATAAGATTAGGAAACCACATAGATAACCGTAGTTGCTCAGGATTAAATCTATCCCAACCCTGTAAAAGCACTCAAGCAAGATAATGTAGATTATGAAAGCCAGAGAACATTTAGATTCAGCAGTATCTATATAAGCACATGCATATATACACACATGAACACATCTGTACATATGTACATATCTACATGTTTGTATACTGCCGTGTACATAAATATGTATATAAAGTATCCTCCCACATTAGCCAGCATTTCTCACAAGTTGAAATTAAAGATCTTATATACACTAGAAGGCCAAAGTGTGCAACCTTAACTTGGTACCTTACTAAACAAAGTCTTAAGAAGTATCAACAAAATATCGGTGGCAGGATCAAACAAGTGTAGAAGATGTAAAACTGAGATGAAATCACCAGAAGATACACAGGAAAAGGGCAAAAGCTGAACCTACAGCAGCATTCCCTCTAAGAGTATTCCTTAGATATTAGTGTATGTGTCATCTTGGATAGTCACTATTCAAATGTATGTTTCAAAGGTTCTCCTCAGTCCTAAAACAAAGAGGACTACTGGAATATTTAGCCCAGTGTTTTCCAAACTTATCCAGCTATGAAACTCTTTTTCTCCAGTAATACTTATTGGGATGTAATTAATGTTCCACTCTTAAAGTGCAGAATTAAATTTCTCTTATTTCTTTCTGAACAGATACCTCAAAAATGAGTAAAAGATTCAAAAAATTTCTCGATTTCCCTAAGAAAACTTAAGTGAAATTTAATCCTTTTGTAACACTTTCATAAAACATTTAATGTCTTCTGTCTGATACCTCTAAGAGCAAATGTTTCCAAGTGGGAAAAGAAAAACTGTAACCTATAAATACTTTAAAGGTATTACAAAAGTAAACTCATTACAGCAAACAGTAATCTAAAGTTTTATTTATTATTTTTTAAATTTTTTTAACGTTTATTTATTTTTGAGACAGAGAGAGACAAAGCATGAACAGGGGAGGGTCAGAGAGAGGGAGACACAGAATCTGAAACAGGGTCCAGGCTCTGAGCTGTCAGCACGGAGCCCCACGCGGGGCTTGAACTCACGGACGGCAAGATCATGACCTGAGCTGAAGTCGGCCGCTTAACCGACTGAGCCACCCAGGTGCCCCTAAACAGTTTTATTAATAAACTTTTAAGAATTTAGACATGGTAAAATAAAACTGGATTCCCTTGTAACTTCCCATGTTTAAACTATTTAATAGTTACAGCATTATATTTAGAGTAAATTCCCAACTATTTACACAAAGTAGATAATGGCCAAGTGACAAATCCAAATAACAGTCCTATCTGCCTTTGGAATACATTGAGCTTCTACAATGGGTTTATTTATTTATTTATTTTTAATTGGGAGAGCAATAGAGAAAGAGAGAATCTTAAGCAGGCTCCACACACAGTGCAGAGCCCAATCCGGGGCTTGATTCCACAACACTGGGATCATGGCCTGAGCTGAAACCAAGAGCTGGATGCTCACCCGACTGAACCACCCAGGAGCGCCGACAGGTTTACCTTTCTAATTATGTTTTCCTTCACAGAACATTATTTTTCTGACCCTCTCTGACTCTTCAAAAAAAAAAAAGAAAAAAGAATATTATGTCAACACTTATTATAAAGGAAACAATTCCAATGGCTAAAACACACACACACACACACACACACACACACACACACAGAACACAGAAAGTAGCCCATGTACACACGTCGAAATGAGAAAAGGATGGCCCAAGCTTTTGCTGAAAAACAGGCTGATAGAATGGGTTCAAAAAAATTTTTAAAGGAGTATACTGAGAAATGATTACACAAGACCTCAGCCTAATTCGGGGGCAGAAAAAAAAATCACGTAATTTTACATAAAAAAAACTTGAAACTGAGGAAAAGACAACTAGACTCCATCTTTTCAAGACTATGCTAGGGTCCAGCCTAAGCCCAACACAAGGAATATGTACAGTAAGTCATGAATATATTCACTCAGGCATAAAATAAAGCACCACAAGGAAGAAGCAACTATTCCACACAGTGTTCAACTTCTTAACAAAAACAAACAAAAACAAAAACAAAAAACAAAAAACAAAAAAAAAACCCCACAACTCTAAGTAACTGACCCACATGTTAAAACAGCAAACTTACTGCTTTTATGGGAATAAAGCAACCAAGAAGCCATCAGCAAGTTTTCAGTGACGAAATATCAAGAATTTTCTATCAGGGCACCTGGGTGGCTTAGCCAGTTAAGCATGTGACTTCAGCTCAGGTCATGATCTCACCGTTCAATGAGTTTGATTCCCATATTGGGTGAGCTCGAGCCCAGCTTCGGGTGAGCTTGAGCCTCGCTTTAAGTGAGCCTCTCTTCTCTCCCTCTCTCTTCCTCTCTCTCTGACCCTCATGGGATTCTCTCTCTCCCTCTCTGCCCTTTGCCCACTTGTGCCCTCTCTGACTCTACCAAAAAAAAGAATATTATGTCAACACTTATTAAAAAGGAAACAATTCCAAAGGCTAAAACACACACACACACACACACACACACACACACACACACACACACCAAAAATCCCTTCAAAAATGAGAGACAAAAAATTAACAGTCAAGATGAACTAGATGGTGGTACCTCAAGTATGAGAATGACAAAATCCATACTGAATAAGAAAAAAAAAATATGTAAGCTAAAAAAGAATCTTTAAAAAAAATGTCATCTGACTCTACAAAACTAGAATTTAGTTAAACGTCTTTTCACTGACTCTTCGTGATAAGGGTAAATAATAATCAAAGAACTTCCCTCCCTTAAGTCAAACTGCTCGCCAAGGAATAACTACAAGAGTGAAAGGTTACCAACATGCTAAATCCATAAACTATTCCTGAATATGAAGCTTAACATAAATTAAACTTATAAAAAATAGTCTTAAAACATTTAAGGAACATACCACTAAGTCTTGATCTTGAAGCAAGTTACAAATTGCCTCATATAACATGGGTCTTAAGTCAGACTTGAATTTCACAGAAATCCACTGACCGATGAGCCAAATCACCCTGCGTCGCAATGGCTTATATCTGAATAGGGAAAAATCATGAAATTAAAATGGTAAATATTCTACAAAGTATATTTCATTTAGTGTATTTTATCATTTAAATTTAAAATATAGTAAGGAAGCAATCTGTATTGTTTATATAAAAACTTAAAAGCCACTTCTAAATGTACCACAGTAGACGTACTACAAAACCACCTAAGCTCTCAAATTTAAGTATCCTCAAAAATAATGATATTTTTAAAGTTGTAAACCATTTTCAGTAACATTATACACATTTCTTTATGATCATCTTTTCTAAAGGAAATGAAGGCTCTTTAAAGCAAGAAAAAAAAAACCCCACAAAGCTATAAACAATTATGTTTAAGAATTCTACCCATAAAGTCTCTTACTGATACTATATAAATTTTAGTGGCAAGATGCTGTTTTGTGCATAAATGGAATAAGCTAATGAAGATTCCACATTTTTTATAAAATTATAAAATTTTAAGATGACCAAGCACATAGAAAGAACTGCTCATTAAAGTTGAAAAATAGTTGCTTAAGTATTCCCTGCCCTCAAAACGTTTACAACTCACCTAAAAGAATTAAAGAATGTAAAGCTATATACTAGGATTTCAGAAAAGGAAGAGAAAGGAGTGGGTGGGGGAAATGGGATCTGAATAGCCTTTAAGCTAAACAATACTTGGGTAGAAAATCGAGAAGGTGCTATTTGAAGGGACGGGGACTGTTTAAACGAAGTCACAGAGGTGGAAGTAAACAAGACTTGTATACAGTGTAATGGAGGAACCATAGACCCATCAATTTTGAACTGAGATCTCCGAGACTGCTACAGTCAACATTCTATTCCGGATACACAGAAGGAAGCTTAGAAAGGTCAAATTCTAAGTTCACTTAGATCACAGTCACTTCTGGGCAGAGTTAAAATTAGAAGTTAGTTTATTCCCCAAAATATGGTCCCTGGACCAGCAGCATCATTATCCTGGAAGCGTGACAGAATCATACAATCTGACCCAGACCCTAAAATATAACCTATATCAGGACGTGCATCTCAACAAGATCACCAACAGATTCATACGCATGTTTGAAAAATACTGGTCTAGATCAGCTCAGTCCAGAAGAAATATAATGTAAGTAAATATGTGATTTTACATTTTTTATTACCCACGTTAAAATAAGTAAAAAGTAAAATTATCATATTTTTATTTATCTCAATATATCCAAAATACTATCATTTCAACATCAATACATATTTTACACTCCCCAGGTTTTCAATTTAAAGTCATTTCATCACTTTTATTAAATTCACTTCAACTACTCATTAGCCATATGTAGCAGGTACTGTACCTGACAACACAGATCTAGAGTAAATAGCCTCTAGGCTTTAAGGAAAATCAAAGCACACATGTGTCTTTCTACTGAAGGCTTTCTCTAGATCAAAGGTTCACTAACTTCCTGTGGGCAGAGTCACAATATATCTTATTCACCATACACTTTAAGGGGCATAGCAAATTCATGGCAAACTGAAAATATTCAATGACTGAAAAAATGATTAACTCAACCAATAAATAGCTACTTATTGGGCAAAATTACTTTTTAAAAAAAATGTTTATTTCGAGAGAAAGCGAAAGCAGGAAAGGAGCGAGAGAGAGGATAGACAGAATCCCAAGCAGGCTCCACGCTGCCAGTACAGAGCCTGACTTGGGGCTTGGCTCGATCTCATGAACTGTGAGATCATGAGCTGAGCCAAAATCAACATGGAAGCCTTAACCGACTGAGCCACCCAGCCACCCATTGTCAAAATTACTTTTAAAGCATCTCCAACTCTACAGTTCTATGGCTCTCAAGATTTATAAAATGAGCCATAAGTGGATGTCTTCTATTCATTCATTATTGTAGTTAAAAAACGCTATCTGATCTAAGACTACATGCGACACATTCTGATAGGCACCGCATCTACAGAAATAAATCAGCAGAAGAAAAAAATTATAGAAACTATGAGAGTCCTTTTCCCTTACATTTTGGTCACTCAGTACCTAAAATCAAGTAGTCAAGTACTTAAATGTATATGAAACCTAAGAACTGGGAAAAGTCCTACTAAGTGTCAGAAAGGTCTGTCCTACTCAATGAGGCAACACAACACAGCCCTAAAGTGTGTCCAAATTCTTTCCGCCATGGTGTCCCTTCATCCTATCCACCCCCTTCCAGACCTGCAGCATGCTGTGTGGTCCCAAGACAGTCAGTCACTTTTCAGGGCTACCCCTTGTGCTAGACTACTAGTCACACCAGGCTCAGCTCAGGCTAAGTATCCCACTGGCTTTCTTTTGTACACATTTTCTTCCTACATTTCAGTGACTTCCATCTTCCCTTACCTTTGCATAAAATTTCCTCCTGCAAAGTATCTTATCTAACAACAAACATTTCATACTTGTTACAGTTCACATGTGAAGTAAAATAACATAACTGTCTTTATTTTTCTTAGCTGTAAACAGTACGTCTTTTTTTTACACTTGATACTACCAGCTAAGTCATACTATATCTTTTTAAAAATTTTATGCAATTTTAATGTCTTGTCTTCATCAGAAAATTAAAAAGTAAAATAAGTATATCATAAACACCAAATTTTATACTTGCCTATTGTGAATGACTTGTAATTCTGGAAGAAGTTGGTTTTTAAACCACTGATCAAAATCAACACTGTCAAACAGCTCATAAGCTGCTAATCCAACAGCATTATACACTACAAAGAAGATTTGAGAAAAAAAAAATTTTAATTTCAGATGCTGGGCCAAATGTTAAGTATCCTATGTAAGAAACTAATCCTTAGGAACTACTTTAAAACATGTAATATACTAATAAGGGAAAATTTACAATGTTAATCAGACAAATCACTTAAATAGCAATTTCAGAAAGATTAAAGTTTCTTTAGACACTTTTTCCTAAACAGCCCTTAGTGCTTTCAAACAGAAAACTGCATTCAATTAAAACTATTCAAATCAAATTATAAAAATTAAAAAGCAACATCTGCTTCCAAAGGGTCACAGTATTTTACGATCTGGTCCCTACATACCTACCTCTCTCCATCCTCATCTCTCAGCACAAACCGTTAGGCTTTATGTTCCGTTCTGTTTAAACCAAAATACTCCCAGTTCAAAACTTAACTGCATTTGCTCCCTTTCTCTTCAAGTTTTTGGACATACTGCTCCTTCTGCCTGGAACTCTCTTCTCACACAGGCCCCCTCCCCTTGCTAACTCCCACTGATCCTGGTGTTCCCGCATTACACTTCTTTAGGAGCCTTTCCCTAGGCATACCAAAACTCCTTTTGGTTTTCCAATGTACTACTTAACTGCTACCTATTTTAGAATTAATCAACTGGTACTATGTTATAATCAACTGTCTGCTTATCTCCCCCACCACACAGTTCCTAAATTGTAGGTACCCCTGTATCCCAACCTCCCAGAGTAACACCTGCCACAAACTAGGCATACCAAACATTTATTACCCAAGAAACGTTTTAACATCACTTTAGTTTAACATACCAGCATCTTTGATTAATAGTGCATTCATATCTTCCACATTAGTGGGCCCTGTGAAAATAAGTTTTAACAAGGGTAAATCAAAGTAATTTTTAAAAGATACTTGATTTCAACTCAATTTGCTAGTTTCCCATTTCAGTTAAGTACAAAAAATTTCATGATATTAAATATACATGGACATGTAAATGGAAAGCCTAAGTTTTTAATCATCATGGAGAACACAGGTACAAGATGTAAAACCTTATTACAATTTTAAAAATCATTATAACATATTTGAAAAATGTTATGTCAGCAACATTCTAGCAAAGTATATGCCACAAATTGCTAAGAAAGAATAAAAAGATGAATCCCACAAAAGAAAAATTTTTAAAAAGAACAAGCACAAGGGTACCTGGGTGGCTCAGTGGTTAAGCATCTGACTTCAGCTTAGGTCATGATCTCGCGGTTTGTGGATTTGAGCCCCCTATTGGGCTCTGTTCACAGCTCAGACAGAACCTGGAGCCTGCTTCAGATTCTGTGTCTCCCTCTCTCTCTGTCCCTCCCCCACCCATACTCTATGTGTCTCTCTCTCAAAAAAATAAACATTAAAAAAAAAAAAAAAAAACAAGCACAGGCTATTCACACAAGCAGCTCGAAATAAGTCAAATCATTACAGTGTATTAAAGGATGACAACACAACGAAAAGTGCAAACAGAAACAGGAGAGCCATCATGTAAAGTGGAACCTTCAGAATAAAAAGGTGGCAGTCTCTGGGGCACCTGGGTGGCTCAGTCTTAAGGTTAAGCATCCAACTCCATTTCAGCTCAGGTCATGATCTCATGGTTTGTGAGTTGAAGCCCCACATTGAGCTCTGCACTGACAGCATGGCGCCCACTTGGAATTCTCTCTCTTCCCCTCACTCTCCCTGCCCCTCCCCCACTCTCTCTCTCAAAATAAAAAAATAAGCATTAAAAATTTTTTTAAAAAGTTGGCAGTCTCACACCATTGTCCAGAAAGGAGTGTGTGATGGTTAAGCCATGAAAAGCAGTTTACTTAGTAAGTCTATTGCTCTAGGATACAAAGATTTTGAACAAGTTTATCAAAGCACTCTTCTGCTGTTAAGTATGAATTCTTAAGCTCACCAGGCTAATACGCTGGAATAAATACAGCCCTAAATAAGCAAACTGCTCCACAACTAGGAAGAAAACTAAACTTAGTAATCACTGAAAACCTTATGAGCATCCAACAACTTATCAGAGGGTAACCTAAATAACTTATCCACTTTACTACAGTGGTTTAAACAAATAATAATAAATGCATGGGTGAAAATGGAAATGACATTCTCAACTCAACAAAAAAAAGTAACTTAAGCAGTCTAAATACCATCAAATTTAAGAATTTAGTTCATAACTATACCTTAGAAATCAATCCATATGAAAATACAATAACACTCAAATTCAAAACCTGACTGATAGTGTTCTTGCTTAAATTATAAACCAAGGGAAAAAAACTATCTATTAGGTTTCTGAGAGAACAAAAGCCTGAAAAGTGAGCTACTCTCGCACAACTACAAACAAGATCAGGCATCTCCTTCCCTATGGCAGCTTCTCTTGCTGTTATTTCCTTGTATCATCACCTACTCAATCCTTCATCCCTTACAATGTGATTCCTGCCCCAACAATTCAAATAATCTTTTGTCTCAGGGGATTTTACTGCCTTCTGCCTCTTCCATCACTGGACATTTCTAGTAACATGCTCTTCTATCCAGGATTCACCCCCATACTGTTTCTTACATCTTTGCATTAGTTTTTTACCTGGCTTTTTTGTAGGACCTTCACCTCTTCCTATGCCTAAAGGTGAAAATCTCAGTGTTCAGTCTTTGAACTTGCTTTTCTTCTCCCAAGCCTCCTTATACACACACTCCAAAAGGAAAACTCTATCTCTAACCACTACTAACAACTGTCTCCCTGTCATTAAGATTCTAAAGTTCAGGATCATGTCTGATCACTTTCCCTTGCTCAATAGTCAATTAGGTGCCAAAAGTCAATCAACAAACAGTTACTGAGTGTACTAGGTACTGGGAATTATGTGTGAACAAGACAGATATGATCAGTGCCCTCGTCCCGGAATTTACTATATAGCAGAGAAGTCAAAAATGATAAATCGCAGTTAATAATTAAGTAATTAATTACTTGTGTAGCTGCAAACAAAGATCAAATAACAAAATTTTCCCATCATCATTCTCTCTTAAATCTGTTACCTTCTTTCCATTCCCACTACCACCATTCTGAGCCTAACATTTGTTACTCTCATTTTTTTTCCCCACTGCTTTCCACAGCACGCTCCAGGTAGAATATTTCCCCATCCGATATACTTGACCATGTAAAGCACTATTCCGCTTCTGAGGCTAGTGTGTTTATGAGAACAAAATCCAACTATCACGTTCAATGCCTATCTCAAGGTTGCCTTCGTCAGTTGCCCATTCTTGTTCTCCGTCCTGAAAGCCATCCAACAGAAAAGAACACATTGCGGGAAACATGGATGGCTCAGTTGGTGAAGTGTCTGACTCGTGACTTCGGCTCAGGCCATGATCTCATGGTTTGTGGATTAGAGCCCCACAGATTCTCCCTCTCCCTCTCTGCCTCTCCCCTATTCTCTCTCTCTCTCTCAAAATGAATAAACTTTAAAAAAAAAAAAAAAGAAAAGAAAAAACAAAAGAACACATTCGGGTCTTTCTCAGATTTCTATTATATGGTGTAGGAAATAGTGCATTGCACACAGCAGGCATTCAAACTATTTTAAGTCAACATGCATTAATAAAGTATCATAAAATATACCTCACCTTGAAGTGTTTGCATCATTTCTAGAAGTACAGGAGTAAGAGTCTGATTATATTCATGGAATATATCTATAAATAGTACTTCAGTGCAAGGCTAGAGAGGAAAAAAACCAAATTTCCAGTGACAACAATGGTATATTGTACTGATTAATTCTACAATAAAGAAAAGAATACCCATTCTTAAAATCCTAAAACTCCAAAAATGTTTCCAATTTCTGGTATCTTTACATAAAGTAGATTACAATTTTTATAAATATACTGTGGGGGGGTGGGGGGGAATCAAAATTTAATTTGATTCCTAACATAGAAAAAGTTTATTTCGCTATTTGAATCATTTAGCATTATGTATTCAAAAAGTAAAACTACAAAGAGAAAATAACATTTTTAATTAACAACTCCTTAAATTAAAAAAGCAATCTGAAGCCACATTCATTTGCAGATTCAGTGCTGTAACGGACTACCCAGGAATTAATACATTAAAAATTATAAATTTTGTTAGCAATGACATAACCACAACTCATGAGTTCAATTCACTACACAGAATAGCATTCCTTTTAACAGACACAAACAGTAACAGAAGTCAATGTTAAGTATATAAAAAGAATGATTCTTTTTGGTTCTTAAAAGTACTGAATCACTACATGTTTCATGATATAAAAGAATTACACATTTTGAAGGTACTATGCTTTATGTTTTAAAAGAAATCTTCTATACATACTGAAGCATGTACAGATGAAATGATATGTCACCTCAAATACTTGCTTTAAAATAATCCAACTGGGGTTGGGGGTTTACTTATATGAAACAAGACTAGCCATGAGTTGATGACGAATAAATGAAGTTTGGGATACAAAGTTTAAAAAAATTAAAGTGGTTAATTTTTTTTTTAATTTTAAAGCACTAATAATTTTTCTAATAATCTCTCTGGTTTTCCATGTAACCTTATATAACTAAAAACATTTACATTTTTAGAAAAATTAAAAAATCATGTAAATTATATAAACACAAGTTTTCATTAAAAAAATAGTTCAAAGACTACATTTGATAAAATTTTCTCAAATGTTGGCCATACCAATAATGCATGCTTAAAAAGCGTTCTAAAATTAAAAACTGTAGGCTGGTCTCTGAGAATCACACCAGGTGGTATAAGAAACAATGTATCAAAAAAAGCTTTAGAATTACTGAAATACTTAGGAGAGGGAAAAAATCATTCCAGCCAAAAAGACAGTTTTCATTTTCAAAAACATTTATTTCTGCAATGACAATTATTTTCCAATCAGTATGACTGTAAAATAAAGAAAAATTCCGTTTCCAACCGCCAACTTAACAACAAAAAAATTCAGGTTAAAATTCATAATTTAATTAAGTACTTTCCTCTCAATTTGTCTAGTTTAATGCTTGGAATCATCAATAGAATATCATTCTCTACTAAGAGTTACAGAAATATTAAGCATATTTTTGCACAATATTTTAAGCAGGAAATTGACAATATTTTCCTGTCAATTTTTCTTTCCATCAATACTTACCCTCAAACTGTATTTCCAAGAATCTCCCCCTGTTTCTTCCACTGCTGTAATTAAAAATATGACCAATGATGCTCTCCAGAAATGCAATAATGATGTTTCCAAAATCAAGGTTTGGAATATCAAGATTTTAAATAACCAGTCTATTTCCATGAGTGGTTTTAAACATTTTACTGAAAGCAAATCCTTGGGAACACAACACCTTACACATATTTATTATACACTACAGATCATATCTGTGAATATCAGTGTCCTATCAAGTGCTGACATAGCATTTGCACTTTCATTAAAAATTCTGTATGCAGGAAAGCTCAAAATGTTTGTCACTTTCAAAGTATCTGATATCATCTGATTGTACATAGTATAAGCATTCAAATACAGCTATAATCCTGGTATTATTTCATCTCAATAATTTTTTTCAATGTTTTGTAAATTAAAATAGTCACATTTTCCAAAAATTCCCAATATTTAAAGAAAAATTGTCAAAAAATAAAATACTTTAGGGGACTTTTACAGATAGAGGAATTCAGTGATTCATATTACATTACTATATATACTACCCAAAGAAAGCAATATGAAACAGAAGATTTTAGCTAAGAGAAAAAGCAAAAACACAAAAAGATACACTGTAATGCTGTATTTTCTAAATGAAATAAATTTATTTTTACATAACAAAAAGAGGGAGAGGTCTTCCGAAATGTTTAAGGCATTCTTAAATTATTAGGGAACATGAACAGAACTACATAAAGTCACCCAAAGGGATGAAAAAAGGTTAAAATTTAGCCTATGTTTGACCATGGCCGAAGTAATTTGCACATAGGCACTTTACAGACACACACCAGGTACTTTATTTATTAAGCAGACGATTTCTTGATTTTCTGTAGGAATGACTCAGATATATTTATTCTATTACTAAAATTCAAAGAGATAAAAAAGATCTCCTGGAAAAATATTTTAATCATCAAAAGACTCATTTTAAATTAAAATTTAAATAGGTGATCCATTCAGCAATTCAGAAATTTTCCAAATTTATTTTTGAAATAAAAATTTCTACAAATAAAGTATAAGACGGGATGAATCACACACCTGATAATAGAGACAGGAGGTGTTTTTGATTTAAACTATATGATATGTTCATAGGAACATCTAACAATTTTAAAAGGTCTATTTCTGGAGAAAACTCCACATATTTGAAAAAATAATTTTCTGCTTTTGTTCCAATGGATAATAAAGAGAGGACATATTAATTTTTAAAAGCCATGATTCTCAGAACAAAAGTTTTATATTAAAAATACAGTGTTATATATATCATTCAAAGAGACGATATGTATTTAGGAAAGGGGGAGAAAAGCCATGGGAAAACTGAAAAACTGATTCTTACTAAAGCCTTCTGGGTCTTCTTCCCACATTGTCAGTTCTTCCTCAGTTAACAGAAAATAATGAGAGACTAATCTTCTACATATCTCTGTCAAAGTGGGATATGTAAAGAATGCCATCTTGATCTTATGTGCTTCTAAAGTTTCAGGACTGCTGTCTAGAAAACATAAAATTTCCAAGTTAATCATACAAACATTTTACCAAAATTGGATTATGTAACTAAATGAATTAAAAATATACCCTTGGGGGAAAAGAGCAAGTGGTGTACGGATTTTCATTTTTATCAAGGACAATTCTTATTTGCCCCCCCCACACATCATCTTGTAGCCATCCTCTCACTACAGCCTGTACATTACCATGCTGTATTAACACACCACAGTGCAGTGACTTATATACATACATCTCTAAGATAATTTCTCATTCATCTTGTATATACACACACAAATGAATTCCGTGTTTAGAAGTAAACTCACTTCATATCAAGTCAGAGAAAAATTTTAATTGTGCAAATAAGTACAACATTAACTGCAATGGTTACTGGAGTAATTAATCCTAAACCGGCAGGCTTCAACTGCTCTTTGTGCTACAAAAGATAGTTACTAAGTGCATTATATAGCCTTTAAAGCTGGCACTCGCATATTAAAGTCTCTAACACTTATCTCTATTTCATGTGCCAGCAACATTTTGTTTTTCAGACTTAAATAAGATTTCAAAAAAAAGCATAAAAATACCAATTATTTCACATATAAAATAAAGAAATAATAATCATTAAAAAAAAAAAAAAACTACCAGTAAGGCATTACCTTCAAAATTTTTGGATGGCTTATAAGCATAATTTTTTACAATCATCTTAATAAGATTCATGCATTGAACAATGAATCGTTCAAATGCAACGCCTTCACCAACTTCTGTAAATACATAGCTTACAGAAAATTCCAGTGATCTCTGAATTAGAGGAGTAAATGAAAACGGATGCTGATCCAAGAAGTCCAAAAGCTATGAAGAAAAAAAAATAAAGTGTATTTACCCCAAATTCATATAGGAATATAATTATCCATAAGTACATCTTATAACTTGCTACTATACATCTATAAAGTTTTGAACCTTGGTCACAAATCCACATACATGCAATTTTGCACGTAATACACATGTAATTGATTTCTTTGGGTATATCATATAATGTGGATTATGTCAAATTACATCTCATGACAGGTATTTCTATTACTTCTACTAGAGGGTCCAAAACAGACCCACTTCATAGTTAATTCAATAAGAACGGGTAAATATGAAACAAAAATTCTAAGTATATAAAAGATAAGACTTTAAAAAGTAGTAAGAGGGACGCCTGGGTGGCTCAGTCAGTTAAACGTCCGACTTCGGCTCAGGTCATGATCTCACGGTCCGTGGGTTTGAGCCCCGCGTCGGGCTCTGTGCTGACAGGTCAGAGCCTGGAGCCTGTTTCAGATTCTGTGTCTCCCTCTTTCTCTGGCCCTCCCCTGTTCATGCTCTCTGTCTCAAAAATAAATAAATGTTAAAAAATAAAAATAAAAAAAAAAAGTAGTAAAAGCAAGAAATTAAAAAATTATCCTGCCTTTCCTGCATGAATTGTATTTCGATTCAACTTATCAAATAAATTGATGAGTCAGATCTCTTCTTCACAGAATTTCTGCTAATAAATGCAAATACAATAGAATGTCATCATTCTGTAATCCCTTACCAAAAAACAGATCTAGGCCATGATCATGAACAGCTTCTAAAATAATAGGGGAAAAGCTGCTGGGGAACTTTAAAGAGCTCCCTCATCATTTTAAACAACTCAACATTGTACCTCCTGATGTGATGCAATACAAGATATACACAGCACCACCCGTGGAGTATTCTTGCTGTCCTCGCCCTCCTCCATGAAATAAAGCTCAATATGATCAAGCCTCTACAAATTTACAAGAAATATTGGAGGAGGAGGGGTAGAGAGACAAAGGAACATGGTAAGTAACATATTAGGATGCAAGAAGCCAAATTCAAAACATGAAAATCCTACAAGGAAATTACCTATTACCTCAACAAATAGCAACGAAAAAAAAAAATGGAAAGAGAACTTGGACACTATCAAATCCTGATTCAAACAAAACAACTATAAAAATTTTGAGAAAAACCAAAATAATGACTAAATATTTAGATAACAAAAAGTCACTCCTACTTCTTACATTGTGTTAGATTCTTTTTTTAAACCCCTTATCACTTAAAGACAAATATTCAAGAATTTACAGATAATACTAATATGGTATCTGAGATCTGCTTTTAAGAAACCAGCAAGGAGGGGAGAGAGAAGTATAGAGATAAAACAGTTCATAATTCCTGAAGCTAAGTGATGACTTCATGGGGACTCAAAGTCACTCAATTCTACTTGGAGGTATGTTTGAAAGTTCCAATTTTTAAAGTTTTAATCAAGTCAGAGATTATAAATATGAAAACTTTATAAATAAAATTATTCATCAACACCACACAGCCCCACTAATCACATGATGTCATTTTACTTTGCTTTGTATTTTTTTAACTTAAAATACCTGAGTCAATTTTATACTGGATCTTGGAAGATTAGGTGGACTTTTGCTGTTGAGGCTAGTTAGAACATAACTTGGAAACAAGGAGAACTGAAACCAAAGGTAACTGCTACTTAACCACAGCAATAAGAACAGCTCATTTCTACTTTTTTTCTCCCCTCCCAGGGAACAGACAACAGGCTACAAATTTACATACTGCTGTCTTCAACAACCTGTTTTAGTTCAATGCAGTTCTCAAACCAGGTCTTCCTGATTGCTACAACCCAACTATATATACTTCTCCCGACCATCCTCAGCCCAAAATTTCAGAAACATCAGTTTCTATAAAATTTAGTGTCATCAGAAATTTAGACACATTGCCTAGCACAGTGTACTCATATAATTCTATTCAAAAGGTGTTTCATATTAATGATGACAATGTCTTTATGAATATAATAACTTCCTGATAATATACTGCCTGCTATATATGATCTATTTCCTGATTAGCTACACTGTTATCTTCTTTATCTCTGCTTTCATCCAGTAGGCTTGAGAATAATAAGCTTCAGAAGACTCAACCTCTCTACTATTTATTAGGTTTGTGGTTTTGTTTTATTATTTTTTTCATCAAAGTGACTTATACTGATATAGCATATAAAACTTAATTATTACATTCATTCTAAATACTTAGGGGTGCCTGGGTGGCTTGGTCGGTTAAGTGTCCGACTTCGGCTCAGGTCATGATCTCACAGTCCGTGAGTTCAAGCCCCACGTCAGGCTCTGTGCTGGCAGCTCAGAGCCTGGAGCCTGCTTCAGATTCTGTGTCTCCCTCTCTCTCTGGCCCTCCCCTGTTCATGCTCTGTCTCTCTCTGTCTCAAAAATAAATAAACGTTAAAAAAAAAAATTAAAAAAAAATAAATAAATACTTCAAGATACCATTTTTTTAGCTTTGCTGTAGTCAGAAAATAAGGTACTTTACACTAAAGTGAGAATGCATGCTTATGTCATTTTCCTTATCAAATCTGAGTTATGTATATTTTATGTAAGAAAACATACTTAAGGTAAAAAGAAAACTTACCACTTTAGTAAAAAGAATGATGGTCTTTTCCAGTCTGTCTCTACATACATTATCTGTACCTATACTTCTACCTGTTAAAAATACAATCCAAATACTAGTACAAGTTTATAATACTCCATAAATTCACAATCAAAACAATGGCAAAACTTGCTGGAAAAATACGGTCAGGCATGTTTTCACCTATTTTGCATTATAAATCCTGTACTGTGCTTTTCCCAACTCTAAAAAATTAATCATAAAACTAAAGTTCTTAAAAAGCATTACCAATATTTATAGTTTTCACACACAGTAATTCGTAGTGCCATGTTCACAAAATTAATCCTAAAATACAAACTAAGTCCGTGTTAAAGGAAAAGGATAGTAGCAATTTTAATCTGTGAATAGCTTATCATATTCTCAAAATTTAAATTAGTTATAGTTGAAATATTTTTCAAGCAAAGTAAAAACGAAGTACTGAAAGATTAAAATACTCATTATTTTTCCTAGATCTTCTGACAATTTTCTTTGGATAATTTGCCTAGCATAATTAATTTTGTACATTCAGAACACTGTCCACTAGCCCATTAACTGCTCTATAAACAAATTCTTTCTATTCATCTCATCATTTACGTTAGCCTCTCCTGGGAAGACTCCTACTCTTCCCTCTGCATCTCCACAAGGTAACCAAAGAAAATGACTTTTATTAAAATGAATTACTTTATGTAAGTTGTCTTAATCATCTTCGCATGCACAATACCCAGAACAGTGTCTAGAAATAGACTCAACAATGCTTTTACTGAAAATGACTGACATCAAATAATCGACAACTCCCTAAAAGTGAGTACACTAAAGTATCTTCTCAGAGTATTAAGTCTCCAAATACATACATATATACAGGAGGTACACATGTGTATGTGGGCATGCAAGCACATGGGTGTGTATTTTGTGTCTGTAGGTGTGTTTATCCTCAACAAAGGTGTTCACAACCACAAGGAGGAGAAAAGGTTAACAATAAGACCACAGTATAACACAACACAAATATAGATGTTAAACACTCTTGTGTGGGGTAGTGAATTAGAGAGGGTCCTAAAGAGAAGCCAATGAAAATTCTGAACCAGAGATCTGCAAAATTAAAGTACCCCTTAAGGTAGTAATTTATATAATACATATATGTAAAATGTACTGAAAGAAACAAAACTGGGTGACTCACTCAGTTTAGCGTCTAACTTCAGTTCAGGTCATTATGAGGCAGTTTGTGAGTCTGAGCCCCATATTGAACTCAATGCTGTTAGCACGGAGCCCACTTCAGATCCTCTGTCCTGCTCTCTCTGCCCCTCCCCAGCTCACACTCACTCACTCCCTCTCAAAAATAATTGAACATTAAGAAAAAATTAAAAAAAAAAAAAAAAGAATATACAAAGTCTAAACAGCATGTGGCAGAGGAGCTACATTTAATAAGTATTTGTTAAATATATGACTGTTGTACATGTTTGCATGGAAAAGAGCAATAGCAGTAAAAGCATCTACAAAGAATGGACACAAAACAGAATTTTAAAAAAGTTTCCTCAATACTCAGGACAAGACAGATGTATCAAGACAAAGATGAGCTCCAATTTAACTTCAGAGAATTAACCATCAAGACACAAGATTTTAGCCTCTCTCCAGATTTCTTAGCGCAGAGCAGAAGCAATCCATGAATAAAGATTCTACAAGTAAAATCTACTGTCAAAGAAGTACTTACTGCATTCCAGAAATTGTTTCAGACGGTCAAATATTCCATGTAAAAAACCCTAGGAAAGATTTTTTTAATGTCTCAATTTATCATCGTAAACATCTCCCTTATACTTTTTACAAGACTATTAAGATTTATATCATTTTAATAAGTTAAAATTATATAAAGTAAAAAACATTCTATTACTATAAACAAACCTTTCAAAGAAAATAGAACATTTCATCTCCCAAAGTCTCATTTCAGTTACCTAAATCACTTTACAATAAAACATTATTTATTGAGTATTTTATTTCTAAGTAATCTCTATTCTCCTGTTTTTCCATCTTCACAGCTCATATAATCTCAACATACTGTTTGTGTAATATGTGCCTCCTCCCACTACAATGTTCACTCTCTGAGAACTGGAACTTGTCTGTGTTTATTGCTCTACCCCAGAAACCAGAAGCAGTATTCAGGAACAGTAAGTACGCAGTATGTGGATAAATGGTACCAATTACTGAAAGGAGAGGTTCTGAAGTTCAAGTATTAAATATTATATTTAATATATAAATTATAAATTAAATATAATTATATAATAATTAAATATATTAGCTTTCAGATATAAGACAAGTATCACCATTTGTCATCTGGTAAAAATCTAAACAACCCTTATTTGTTAACAGGTATTTAAGAAATATTATAAAAATTTTACAGATATAAAGGGATAGTAAAAAACAACTTCATTAAAATTTTTAAGGGGCGCCCAGGTGGTTCAGTCAATTAAGCAACTGACTTCAGCTCAGGTCATGATCTTGCAGACTATGAGTTGGAGCCCCACGTAGGGTTCTGTGCTGACAGCCTGGAGCCTGCTTCAGATTCTATGTCTCCCTCTCCCTATGCCCCCCTCTTCCGCCCAACTCTCTCAAAAATGAATAAACAGGTTTTTTTTTTTTAATTTTTAAGAATTTAAAAATCTCAGACTTTCTGGCTCCATAGATTTTGGTGTATAAACATCATACAAGATGTCACATGTTCTTTCAACAAACAGGATGGTCCACCTTTTTGTCACAAAATAACCACATGATAAAGGCCTTAATTACAAATGACTAGAATAGAATGTTATCTCCTCTTTGTTCTTAGAGATACATTCTTCATTCATTCATTCTTGAGTTTGAGACCATTTAACTAGGATATCATCATCTGAAGACTGAGAAAGAGATTTCACTTGGAGAATTTCACCGTCACACTTAGGGTCTAGAATGCTGCTCTCAGTCTGTCTGAAAGCATCCATCTTCTGGCTCATGTAAAAATTATGAAACCTCTTTCTCTTGTCAATTTTCTTCTCTGCCACGTGGACAGGAAATGAATTTTGAATTCTCAATGTGTTACACAAAAGCTGAAGGTACAATAAAAAGACAGTGCTTCCAGTCTTCTTTTATTCCTTCTTGAAAGATGGAATGCAATGCACAACACAGTAAGAAAACTACAGGATGGCAATTTCACTATCGCTTCATCCTCTGGCAATTTCATCATTCTTCCACTTTCACAGTATTTCAATCTTTTTAACCACAATTGAGAATAATTGAAAAATATTAGGTAAAAAATAATAATAAATCCTAAGATGATAAAAGAGCACAAGGTTTCATTATAGGAAGAATAAGATCATCGAGATTCCATACACATTTTAAATTTATACAGTAGTCCAATGGTCCCTTAAAGTAATGACAACATAGAAGGAATTTTATTCTATTACTTTTAAATAAAATTAGTTTATCAATAGGGGTACTCCGAAGAAAGTAGAAAACTATAAAAGCCATCAATTTTAGTAAGCTGAAGAAGAGAAAGAGGAATTTACAAAATCAGAGAGAGCTGACTAATTTGTAGTACAAATAAGTTTATGATTTATTCTGTTTATATAATAACAGAATAAGAACTCAAGTTAATCATTAAATGGTAATTTACAGAGTGCTTTAATTAGCTGAAACTAGTTACAAAAATCATTACCTCTATTACTCCTCACAACATTCAGTAAGGTAGGTAGTATATTTCATTTCCATATTACAAAAGAAGAAACGGAGTACCAGGTAAGATAAGAAAATAGCTGGAGGCCATGCTACCAGGAAAAGGCCAAGTCAAGATTCAAATCCAAGTTTATCTGCCTCCAGAAATCAAAATCTCACCACTATCATACAGTGCTTCTAAAGCATCTTTTAAGTTCCATCTTATTTTTAAGATGTTTATGTTCCATCTTATTTTTAAGATGTTTATGTTATTTGAAAAACCATCCTTAACTTGTTAAAATTCTATCTGGTTTCCAACTACTCAGTATAACCTTAACTGCTACAAGACAACATTTATAACAGAGTGAAAGTTGATACAGTTTCAGCAGACAGAAGAAAGACTCCTAAGAGAAAGCCAAAGGCTCACCAAACACTGATAGTTTTCAATGAAAACCACTATTCCAATTTATGGTAATGTGATTCAAATCAACAATTCATTTTTACTAAAAAACAAAAAGAACCCTGATGAAATCATCAATATTTTAGTTAACATAATTTTATGACACTCAGAATATTACATACAAAAATAATTACTGAGCCATGTGACCTAATGTTTCTACTATATAATATATTCACTCATTTTAAAAATAACTATTGAGCTTTTATTACTGGCAGAGACTGTTCCAAGCTCTGGGATGAATAGTGAGTGAAATATATATGGACACATACGCATATCCATCCAAGTGTTCATTCCAGCATCATTTACCAACAATTAAAAACTGGAAACAACCTACATATCCACCAACAGATAAGTGGGCCAGTAATTTACAGGAATCCTATATTAATGTTATAATTTAAAGAAAAAATTAGCTCGCTGACAGTAAATGCATGGATTTACCAAAGAATCATTAAAAACATAACATATAATATTACTGACATAAGAAAACTATCATACTAAGTGTAGGAAAAAGCAAGTGAAGAAACAGCATATGGGTACCTTTTACAGAATACTGAGGAAGACAGAAAAGCATAAAATGTCTTAACGTATACTTACAAATTTTACCAAGATCTCTGATAGCAAGTTTTCAAATGATTATTTCCTTACTTTTTAACTTTAAAAAAAGCATGTAAACCCTTTTACAGAACAAAATAGCACACTGAATGATTCAAATTACCAGCTTTTAAATTCTTTTAACGGTAAAATCATTACTGCAATCTAAATCTGACATACAAAACATACTAAAGATTTAAAACAAACAAACAAGTAACTCGGGTCAAATAGGGTAGGTCAGACCCAAAGACCAAATCGATGTACTTTTTTCAAACTTCCTGTTCAGTACCCCCAAAGCGATCCACAGAAAGCAACATTTTAGCGAACATGAACTTTCCTGAGAAAACTAACATAGATTTGGGTAAATATATAATATAGTATCATTTTGTTTTGGGATAAACATATACAGCTATATATTTTTGTATACAGAAAAAAAAGATGATGCTATACCAACCATGAATATAATCACAAATGTTGAGCTTATCAAGAGGGCTTTCCCTTCTTGGATATATTTTTCAGTTGACTGCAAAGAGCACGGATGTATGTTATGATTGAAGAAAAAAACTCATTTTAAATATATAACATCAGATGAAGAGAAATATCAAGGATATAAATATCCACAATGGAACTGGAAATTTGTTAATAGCATTCAAATTCAAGAGGTTCACCCAAATTCAAATTGAAATGAACACTCTCAATGTATCATCATGGCCCTTGAGAACTGTCCTAGGCCTATTTCCTTCTCTTCACAAAGGAGCTGCTTTGATATACTGAAAAAAGGCCACAAGTCAAAAAAGGTATAGTGTAACATATACAAATGGTAAACGGTCACTTTATAAAAACTTACAAATCAATGCCAAGTAAAAAGAATAAGCTTTAAAACACTGAGGAAAATACCAAGCACTTTCCCAAAGCCACAATCAGCAACTTCTTTCACTTACCATCACCTCCATATTCTTATGAGGTTCCACAAATCCATTAACAGTTAATTTACGCAGCACTGAAAAGTAAAATTGAGCTTTACTGCATCTGATTTTCTCACATTTTATCCTATTAAAATCATAATCATAATAAAGACTCAGAATCACAAAGCCTCATTAAGACTGGGGGTTAATCTAACTTAATCCTTTCATATAATAGATAAAGAAAAGTAATCCCTGGTCACTGGGATTACTGCCCAGTGGGAAAAAACAGCCAAGTTTTTTTTAACTCAAAAGCTGAGTTCTTCTCACTTATCTTAACTACTTAAGTTTCTAAAACTATATTGCAACATTTAACTTCTCTAATTATAAGTATTTCTCACCTGAAATAAACCCTAGAGGTTGAAACTGAGATGGTCATCTCTATTCCGCAACCTTGAAAATAGGTCTCAACAGTGACCAAAATGCTTCATTTAGTTTTAGGCTACATTAATGAAAATACCGTATCACCTAAAAGGGATATAAAAACTCAACTATTTCTAAATCCGGAATAGACTACAGTGCTCAAGTATAAGCATCACATTTTATGTGTAACTGGTGTACACAAGGAGACGAGCAGGATAAACAAATGGAAGTCAGATCTAGATTTAAAAAGCTAGCTCCAAGGTCTACCACTACATTCTTTTGAACAACTTTTCTAGATCTCACATTGCTCGTCTGTAAACTGGTTAACAAGTCCTACTTCACAGCGTTATTAAAGGATTCAAGAGTAAAACACTCAGCACAAATCAGTAACACAAAATGATGGCAGCATGAGACTACAAAATTCTAAGCCACATCATTTTAGGAAAACACAGACACCACCGTGATCTTTACAACTCAGAGTTAGTGTTCATGAGGTGCAGCCTAAAGGCAGTATATTAAAAATAGGTTTAGAATTCAACTCTCTATAGAATCATCAGTTTCACACATCCAATTATATACAACTCAAAAGTTACATCATCACAAAAGGAGAAAATAGAATTCATAATGAGTCCCTTATTCTGCATTCACTCGTTCCCACAAAAGAACTTGGTCTACATCACCTGAGAAGGTCCTCTCTTCTCCAGTCATCACCTCGTTAACTTCTATTTACCCTAGGATGATTCTTTCTCAAGGAAGTCCTTTCTGACCATGTTGCCAGTTATCATGACATTGTAAGACCACTGTCACGAGTGACTTTACATGTATTTGTATGACCATTTTATTATGCCTGTCTACCCAGTGTCAAACACCTAATTTATTTATTGAATGAAATAATGAATATATGCATGTCTAAAAGATACTAAATGCACACAGGTATAAATTCAGATTATATATAACAAAAACTGTAGTGTTAAGCATTGCTCAAGGCACAGAAATTTACAGCTAGGCAGAACAAATATTTTAAAGGAAAATACTATGGGATTGTAACAGGTTAGGATACCTTAAAAAGGCTAAGGTGTATATCTAAGACCCTGAGATAGGGAAGTAATGAAAAGCTAAAAAGCAGGCTAATGGAGAGTAGGGCTGCATCCCTTTTGTCAGGAAGTACACTTTGAAATCACTAAGGCAAGAAAATCAACTGAAAGCACTCATGAAAATTCCTTAATCATCAAACACAAAACTGACACAAGTTTTGTATTTATGACCTTATACCAGTTTCTCTAGTTATTTCTGGATAAATGTTTCTCTCTAGACCCTTTTAATTTCTTCTCCAGAATGGTCACAAAACCATCTCCACTCACTTGTGTAATGAACCACCAGTACAATGAACTGTACTTGTCAATAGTCCCTTAAAATAGTCCCACTTTTGTCTACAAAGTTCACCAGAATGTTCCGACAACCTGAAGTCTGTACATCCACTGTCTAGTTAACATACGTGACGCAGGAGAACAGTACCAAGAGTGTACAACAGCATCCTAAGGTACTAAGGGAGTAGGATAAAAGGGTTTACAAGTAAAGCAAAAGGATTCGAAATGAGCCACAGTAAGAGAACTAAAGGCAGCCTGAGATCAAACTGAAAGAAGAGCTCAAACTAAAAGAGCGTAAGCAGAAGAGGAGAGACTGGAAGACAGAGAAAGAGCCAAAACAGTGTTTTACCAAGGAAAAGAATCTCAGAATACCTTCATCAAGATAAATAGTTCAGGGCAAGTAAAATGAAGATTTATGCTAAGAGAATACCTACAAGCAAAGCACAGGATAACCGAGGATAACTGATGACACACAGTCAAGCACCGTTGAAAACCCAGGTGGGCCTGAGATCAAACAAGAAAGACAGAAACTGAGTTCTCAGGGCAGAGCTGGGAGATAGCACTCAACTAATGCTTGAAGTTTAGTAAAGTTAACATGACAATGATAAGGGCAGAACAGGTTTCTACCCAGAAAGAGAAGTTTAAAGCAGAAGCAAGGTTTCTACCCAGAAAGAGAAGTTTAAAGCAGAAGCAAAAAAAAGTACAATTATTTGAAAGGTATGTGTCCAGAGCCATGAGACCTCAGTAATGTGAATATAATAGAAAACTATCCCACACTTTTACAAATTAGAAAGCTATTCTCACAAAAGAAAAACCAACCACAAATAACACCTTGTCTGTGAGGGAAAGATTAACCCCTCATTCTCCCAGGGAAAATGGGAGCAGAAAATCCACCAGAGGAACTATTTGGTGACTCTTCTGAGATAGGTCATTTCCGAAATGAACATGTCAAATTGAACAGTACCTTTCAATGACAGCAGAGTTCGTTCTAATGAACTTAGAACTGCAGCTTCATTCCCAGAAGAAACTTGTTGAAGGAATGTGTCTGTATGGTGATTCCACAGAGAGCAGGCAAAATTATAAATTCCAGAAGCTAACTGCAAAGAAATATCAACAAATTCACAAAAAACATTGATTTCAGTAACCAATTAGCTCTATATAGTAATACATTTCAGTTTTAACCCTGAACACACATTTTCAGTAAGATGTGAAACAGTTAAGTCATTTATCACATTTCAAACTGTATTAAGCCAAACACACAGCAGCAAGGACCATTTGCTGGCTGCTGGTATGAACACACATACACACACCTTAACAGACTCTTTCTCAAACCACTAGTCTCATGCCTGCATTGCAGCCTGACATTTTCTTTTTTTCTGGCTGGCTCGGTTGGAAGAGCATGCGACTCTGATCTCAGGGCCATGAGTTCAAGCCCCACAATGGGTATCCAGATTAGTTAAATAATTTAAAAAAACTTTATAACACTGACAGACTATCAGTGAGAACAGCAGATAAAACAATATACTAAGAAATAGAAAAGATTTCGGTGTCCTGCCAGTTCTACCCATGTGGTTTGGGGGCATTTAAAAAGCCAGGAACATACAAGCCACAATGCTTATCATGCTGCTTTCTGATTTTGTACTGGTATTTAAAACATCTGACTCACACTGGGATGCAGTTGGCCTCTGCCTCCCAAGTTGAGGCAGAACCATTTCTAATGGTATCCTGTATTATTTTTTTTCCAGAAGGTCTAAGAGTAATCCAACTGAGTCTACATGGACATTTACTTTAAACAAAAATGAGATGAAAGTACTTATGACTAGTTATCATTAGCACACTTCGGAAAAGTTTTTCTCAATCCAGACAAGTCTATCATTTCCACTCAATACTGGATTTGTGATAAGATTAGGCATCAGAAACCAGTCAGGAATGTAATCCTGCAAACAAAATAATACTTCCATGAAAAAAACAAATTCCATTTCTGTTATTTTAATTCAGTAATTTTTTTGTTTTATTTATTTATTTTTGGAGAGCGAGCGAGCGAGCATGTGGGCATGCAAGCAGGGGAGGGGCAGAAAGAGGAGAGACAGAATCCCAAGCAGGCTCCACACTAAGCACAGAGCACAACATGGGGCTTGATCCACAACCCTGAGATCACGATCTGAGCTGTTGAGAGTTGGACACTTAACCAAGTGAGCCACCCAGGTGCCCCTTAATTCAGTCATTTTAATGACTTGCATGTGCTTACAGGTATAGGCAAAGAGCTCTGTCAAATCTCCCTAGTGATTTTGCATGTACCAACAAAGGCCACACAAAGGCTTGAACCCCAAAGAGGATTATCAGCACAACATATTACAATCCTCCTGAAAAACAAGAAATGGAAGGCTTATAAGGAACTGCTACAAGAGCATCTCCTGCTCACCTCCCTATCTCCTCAGTTAAGCTGTCATAAAACAGCTTCTCACCTCCTAGGTTCTGGTAAGATGTAAAGTTTTCTAACCCATTTCTCTCAAACACAGCCGTAGAAAATGAAACCAGTTATGGTCTAGAACTGGCTCCTCAGCAATGGTGCATCCCACAATTTGCACCTGAGTCATTCGCCCATATTGCTTTGGTCATTCTTTTTGGTGTGTATCAAAAGCCACAGGGAGTTGGTGGTACCAATCTCTGACTCCTTTTCTCTAAGTAACAAACTGACTGAATCTAAAAGAGGTCCTATCTTCACCAACTGATCAGTCAGGGCTAGCAGTTGGCCCACCTTGCCTTGTGTACATGCTCGACAACAGGTACGACGACTACTTATTAAGTAACTTCAACATATTCTCAAGTAATCAAAATATTTAATCCCAATATTTCTTGATCACCAAAATATAGTAGTGATAATTACCTCACCATATTACAGCACAAGCAGCAGTATCATAAAAAATTAAGGATCTGGGGCACCTGGGTGGCTCAGTCGGTTGAGCGTCCGACTTCAGCTCAGGTCATGATCTCACGGTCCGTGAGTTTGAGCCCCGCATCAGGCTCTGTGCTGACCGCTCAGAGCCTGGAGCCTGTTTCAGATTCTGTGTCTCCCTCTCTCTCTGCCCCTCCCCCGTTCATGCTCTGTCTCTCTCTGTCTCAAAAATAAATAAACGTTAAAAAAAAATTTTAAAAAAAATTAAGGATCTAAAACTGACATCATCTCATGAAACACTGCTATGACAGAGAAGTAAATAATCAGAAGGGATATAAGCTGAAAACCAAAATCAAAAATTTGTAAGATTTTCTAACTATAATGAACTTCAGTATTTTTCTTAGTAAATTGAATCCCTTCTGAAAACATGAGGCTAAAATATATGCCTAAGAATCAGAAAATACATCTTTTTGATTTTTATTACACTTGCTGTGTAATTGTAAGTTAGAGCATCATATACTTTTCCAAACATATAAATCATCAAAGTATGTATCTGCCAGAACAAAGTGAAAGAAAACAAAGAGATTTAGAGATAGGAAAAGGGTAGGAATTGTACATAGATCTGAAAGTAAAGCTTTAAGGTAAATTTCTTATGGTAGCAAATATTTCAACCAGGTTAACTGAAGTCTATAGCCTTGTCTATAATTTTTACATCCGTTTTATACTCTCTTTAGTAAATAAAATCTAACGGGTGCCTTACCCAAATTCCAAATACGAAAACAGTAGCATTCTAAACCAACCTCTTGCTTACAAATTATTTTCTAGTCTCCTTCACATCTCTATTTTTCTTGTTTGTTTAACATTTATTTATTTTTGAGAGAGAGAGACAAAGCATGAGTGGGGAAGGGGCACAGAGAGAGGGAGACACAGCTGGCTGGCTCCAGATGCTGTGTCTCCCTATCTGTTCCTCCCCTGCTCAGACTGCCTCTTTCCCTCCCAAAAATAGGGATTAAAACAAAAAAAATGTTTAATGTGCAGGACTGTCTATACAAAAAAAATTTTCTATCACTGTTATGTGAAGTCACTTGAACTCTTTTCTGTTTCATAAAAAACAAGTATTTATGCAGATCATGTTAACTATATGATAAAAATAACAAAGCTAACATTATAACTTAGACATCCAACATTCAGACATTTACTGAACCCTACTCTGCACTAGGCAATGCTCTTGGTTTACCTTCATCACCTTATTTAACCATCAACTCCTACAAAGTAGGTATTATCCCCATTTTACAATAAGAAAACTGAGGTACAAAAAGATGAAGTAAACTTGCACAAGAGCAAAGAGCATAAATAATTAAGAGGAAGAGGAAGGAATGAAACCAAAGAAGGTGCTCAGAGCTTATTACCTTTTTAATAGCTATGTTCTAATATCTCTTAATACCCATATAGGCAGAGTCAATAGAGTAAATCCTATTTTCCAAAAGTTATATAACAACTCAATAATGGTAGAATGTTATTTTCATAACAAAAAGGAAAAAATCCCCAAATTCACTAAGATCAATAATGCTCTTAATATGGATACAATAAATTGTGTGAATCAGAATCTCACCTAAGGTTCTTCTACAAATCTCACCCTTTCTACACCACTCAACAGAAAAACATGTACTTTTGTTCCATTATTTACATGGAATACCTAATACAAACTGAACATTCTTCTTACATATTTTTTATATACATATAAAATTTGGAGCAAGTTCCATTCATTAATCCATTAATCCTAAGAGTCATGGGGCCTTCTAATTCTCAATGCCTTCCTCAAACAGTACATGCCAGACTCCAGAAAGAAAATAGTAATGAACCATTCCCTAGTTCCTTAAAAATAAGCTTAAGCTTGAGCAAAAGAGTTGACCAAATGGAATCTGACACCAGCTCAAGAAAAAAATATATAACAAAAGGCACCTGGGTAGCTCAGTCATTTAAGTGTCCAACTCTTGATTTGGGTTCAGGTCATGATCTCAGTTCATGGGATAAAGCCCTGCATCAGGTTCTGTGATAACAGCAAGGAGCTGGCTTGAGATCCTCTCTCCCTCTCTCTCTGCCCCGTCCTGGCTCAAACGCGTGCGCTGTCCCTCTCTCTCAAAATAAACAAACATATATCATATATATATGATAACCTGTCAGCCTAAACCATCAGCATATTTTCAAACTGTGACCCTATTCGAGACGTCCACTGCTTGGGAGTGCATCAAATGGAACACAACCCAAGGAAGTGTTGAAAGTAATGAATTCTATATCACTTGTTACAAGTAAGAAGACAGGGAGATGGCTCTCAAAGAACTCGGTCCCTGTGGGGTTAGTGCAGGAAGCCTTTATTCAGTGTATCAAGGGCAGTGGCAGGGAGCTCCCATAAGCACCTTGGTTCAAGTACACATGCACAGCATGTCAACATGCTTGCTAGTGCATATATCCCATGTTCAAAAAATGGGAGAAAACTCTGCCCATAGGAGACCTTAGTATTATAATGAACTAAATGTAACTTCAGGACAACTCCGAAGGGCTTCTGTGCAGGTCCTCAGCTCCAACCCAGCTCAAACCGACTCATGTAAGGGGCTATCAGGGGAGATACACAAAGCAAGGAGCTCTCAGATCCAACACCCAGTTGGGAGTCTCCTTGGCTAGAACTGCTGGTTTGGCAAAACAAAACACATTTCTTCCCTGCTTTTGTCCCTTCCCCTCCTTCCTTCTACTGTTAACTTTTAGCCCTCTTTGCGTAACTTCTCCTTGCATCTTAGCTAGCAAAAACACGTCAGATTTATTTTTAAAGGTGTTTTATAAGAACAATAGCAAAATGGCATAACTATTTTACTGTTATAATTTTTTCAGGCACTACTTCTTATTACCAGGAGAATATCCCTTTACAGAATGCTACCACCTGCATATGCACAATGTAAATTACAATATACATACCAAACATAAAATCCTCCCCACTCACACCCAACACGAAAAACAAAATATACCACAGAACAACTGTGAATACTGAACCAAAGGTTCTCAATGTCAGAAAAGTAAACAAAAGGAAGTATTTCATCATGGTAGAATCAAAGTCATCCTAATAAAATTCTATGTTGCTCCATAAAATCATCCTCTTTTCCTTTTTTAAACATGTGTAAGAAAGTTGCGTAACTCAGAATATCCAAAGTTCTACCATTCTGCCTTAAGAAACTTTCAACAACGTTTGGAATTTGCATCCCCATTTCTAAAAAAACAATGCCATAAGGTTTTTAGATATTAAGGACACAGATCTTTATTTATTAATTCTTCCTTCTTTCTAGCCCTGAAAAGTTAATAGTATGAAAGTGCCCCTTTAAATCGTCATAAAATATGAAAAGCACCTAAGTAGCTTTGGCACACAGCATGTATTGCTGAATGAAGCCATACAGCATTTAAGGCACAAATCAAGAAAAAACCAGTAGTATATGGGGAAAACTTTTAATCAGTATTCTCCTTTGTCTTATGTTCCAGGTCTGGAGCTAAGCACGTGGTTAAGGGCATTAGGCATCTATCAAAGCTCTATTCAAGATTCTTTTTAACTAGCCTACAAAAAAAAAAGGTCTCTACACAGAGATGGCTGAAATGAAGAGGCAGCAATGGCACTACCCTCTCAGCCCAACAGTAAAAGGACAAAGACAGATAATTAAGAAAGAGACCAAAAGAACTTGGGAAGAAACACTGTCAGCTATCCTACACACTCAAGCTTCTACCTGCTCCAGAAAACACCAACTGATGTATGCTTATAGAAGGCTCAGCGGGAAAAGGGGAAAAAAATGAAATAGGTGAAATAAAAAAGATTTCTTCTACATTTTCTTCTCAAAAATACAGAGGCAGAAGGGAGACAATTCAGTAAGACAATATGAAAATAAGCTATTTAATGAAACATTTTAGGTACTGGTTTACAAGATCCATCAATACTTGCATTTTCTTTTCCTAAACCACAAGAAACAACGCCACCCACTGGCTGCTGAGTGATTTTAACTGATAAGTCCCAAGACTTGATTCCTTGAATGTCAAAAGGGAACCATTACAGGATGTTTGATTTCTTCTGGCATTTAAAATATTCTTATGCTTGTTTACCCTCAAGACCACTGTTCTAACAACTTTCCTGCAAGAAAAATTAGCCTGAAAAACTTTAAAAATCAATGTCTTGTAATTAATCACCAATAGTGGGGCACAAAATATTACCCATAATCTAATAGGGGTAAAACCTGCTTAACCTCATTCTAATCAATAAGGCGTAAAATCAACAGATACATAATGTACAACATCCTGTAAGACATTTGAACGAAATCTTTTACCAAGTGAGTGGCATGGAAAAAAAAAAAGGGGGAAGGAAATGAATATTATTCTAAATTAAAACACACTTAGGAGACAACCAAATGTATCCACCTTAGTCATTCTTCTGGCTCAAACCAACCACTTGTTAAACTATATTTGAGAACACTGTAGAAAATGTGCTGAAAGTATCAAATGGTATTAAATCACTATTTTTACTTTTCTTAGGTTGGTAAAAGTTAAATGATAATAAACAAAATAATCTTTTTACAGATGAATACTCAAGTATTTCATAATAAAATCTCATGAAATCTTTAAATTACTTTAAAATACCTTAGGATAAAAGTGATAAAACAAAAATGACACAATGCAAACTGTACATCTTGGTGATGGGTACATGACAATTTATATTAAGTATTTCATAGCAAGAAATTTTAAAAACACCTGTATGTTCTCAATGACAAAAAAGGTAGTTATTTTGGTAGTCATCATTTTTTCTTTAATATAAGGCTTAAATAAAAATTTGCTTCCATTTACTCAATATATATATAATATATATATATATATATATATATATATATATATATATATTATATATATATCTCAAATTACCAAAATGTTTCACGACAGAAACTCTGGTGGGTACAAGATCTATCTACCTCAAAAACAATTTCCAGTCAAACTGCCAATGTCTCAACTGATACCTATTCACTGACATTCCTAAAGACCAGTAACACATGTTACCTACATATCTTTTAGCAAACTCTCATTTTCCTTTTGTTCTCAAACACGCCACCGGTATAACTGAGGCCCACAAGAGTCGCTGTGACCCATCTTACAGATCCCTAAAGTCCTCTAATCCTAACACAGCCACAAACCTGTCTTCTGCCACTGGTGCCTACATGATGCTCTCATGTATCCAAAGTATCACAATTCGTTAGGAGTGAAGAAAAGGTGAAACTACCCTCCCTCCCCATTTGGGACCTTATCTTTGTTCACAGCTGTGTCTCAGGCATCCAATACAATGGATTTGTCAGATGGACAAAGCAAAGAACACTACTTCAAGAGCAACTTATAAAGACTTCAGCAATAAATTTTTTGAGTTTTATTCTCCTTTTTATGAGCCCCTTTTCCTAGGAGTCAGGTAAGAGATTGTGTACTACAGAAAGGATAAGCACCATGCTATACTAAAATTCTCCCTGGAGCGCCTGGGTGGCTCAGTCTGTTAAGCGGCTGACTCTACTTCAGCTCAGGTCACAATCTGATCGTGCATGAGTTTAAGTCCAGCATTGGGCTCTGCACTGTCAGGGCAAAGCCTACTTGGGATTCCGTCTCTCTGTCTCTCTCTGCCCCTCTCCCGCTCATTTTCTCCCTCTCTCCCCCTCACTCCTCAAAATATATAAAATAAAATTCTCCTGTTCAGTGTTCAGCACACAGTTTTTTGTTTTTTTGTTTTTTGTTTGTTTTTGATCAAGCTAGTCCTGTTGAGTCTCTCCTCCCTTAAAAGTTCCCACCAAAAGGAGCACCTGGGTGCTCAGTCCTTTAAGCATTCAACTCTTGATTTCTGTTCAAGTCATTTCACAGTTCATGACCTTGAGTCTCAAGTTGGGCTCCATGCTGACAGCACAGAGCCTGCTTGGGATTCTCTCTCCCTCTCTCTTCCTGATCCTCCCCTGCTTGCACTCTCTCTCAAAAATGAATAAACTTAAAAAAAAAAAAAAAGTTCCCACCAATAGGTTCTTTCCCTCCCATTACTGTAGCAATAGACAGAGACATAACATTCTCAAATCCTCACACAAGTTCATAGCAGCAGAAATGACCCTTTATAAAAGTTGGAGCCATTCTTTAAATAACATGTTTTTAAAAGCCAATATAAAATTTGGCAGAGCAAGAGACAAGATCTAGAATTAACATGGCATTTGGTGGGACAATTAAAATTACCCAAACAAAACTAAAAACAAGCTATTTCACCTATCCGAGGACTTAAAAACACAATAAGTAAATTTTACTACAGTATAATATCCTAAAGTGGAACCCAGGTAGTCTCACATTGGACATTCATAATTTCCACTGTTTGGAAATTTCCCCCAGGGATCACATCATGAAGTGAGAGGTTTCTAAGGACTAAGTGTGAAAGACTGTGACACTTGGCTGAGCATTCTTATACTAATCAATCCATCTCAAAGTAGTCACTTGGTTCCATTTTGTTAACTTATTTAGAAAACACAGTAACTCATCAAGAAGACTATTCTTTTTTATTTTCCTTCCAGAACAATCTTTTATTCCTTTCTCTTGCTTCAGCTTGTTTTTCACACTTTTTACGAGCATAGTTACTCATTTTCTTTTACTCTCACATTCATGGGATCAGTCAATTGTATACACATAACATAAGCACATACACAGTCATGTGATCTTCTCCTGACACAACACAGACCACAATTCTGAGGAAGCACTTTTTTTAAATTTTTTTTCAA